>NC_056744.1:1673347996-1673647996 GCF_019279795.1 Protopterus annectens | reverse complement strand
AATCAACAATGTTACTCCCACTGGTAATATCCTACCTGTGGTGTGAGTAGCAGTGCTTTGCTCCCTCCTGCCCAGCTTGATATGACATACACTGACAGCGCCATATAATACTGGGGTTGCCTTTGATTCTACTGCTGCTTATTTGTGCTTACACCTGCTTACTAATACCTTATTCATTATGACAGTGCCACTTTGCTTGAATGATATTTAAGTTAAATATCTCATGCGATACTCTTATGTTGGTTTTATGGCAAAACGACATTCATTCCACATGGAAAATGATATGTGCTATTGTTGGGCTCGAACCGTGAATGCATGTTTGTTAGGCAGATGCTCTAAACACTACACTATTGACACTTACATTGATTCCGCATGTTTTTCTCTATTTGAATTAATATGATGTGTAAGCTATGCTCGGAGGAGGGCAGCGATGCGTAGACACACTGCGCTTTGCTTACACATTTGATATTGCAGCAATTTGAATGTATAGCAGGGACACAGGGACAGGGAATCTAATTGTGAAAGTTCTAGGGACAGGCTCAACATTCCACTACGTGCTTGTGTGTTTACTACTTCGATTTTATTTCACTGTTCGTGGACACTCTTGCATGCTTAGCATGCATTTTGGTATCCACGGACACTGACTTACTGACTTACTATTAGGGGTGGGCTCTACTAGTAGGCATAGTAAGTTTTGCAAGTGTCGGGGCATGTTTACACCTGAATAGAGCACTTGTACATGCCCCCTGCACTCGCACACATTTCCTGTGCATGTCAAGGGTGTGGCAGTGCACCCGCATACATATTCATATGGCACTGCTGTGCCATCTGTAGTGAGGATGCTCGGCGCAAGGCTAAAACCGTCCTTGTGCCGAGCTTCTTGAATCCCGGGGAATATATTTTAAGCTGGCTGGTTCATTGTCATTTTTTTTTTTTAGTTTTTAAAAATACAGCCCATTCTTGTTTTAATGTATGTTCACAAAAGACTATACATCTTCAGTGAGGAGAGAAACTCTTTTTGTGTTTTCTTTTCGGTTCTTGGATTAGATACTGGCAAGTGTTGTTAGCAAACTGAATACAAGCTAAATCATTGTCTCACTTTATGTATCAATTTTGTCAGTTCTGTGACTTGAATAAAGATACTATTGATATGTTCAGTGGCAAAACCATTTAGGAATTACAGAATGGCACCAGAGTGAGGATTTGTCCTGATATGTTAGCATTCATATGGATCTGTCCAATTTTCTTTTACTTTTAAGTAAGTTCTTCCTGGAATTAAAATTGCTTTTGCTCTTCAAAAGCCATTTTCTGAGGTAATACTAAACATATTTATAATAAAATCCAGTAAGGTTTTGATGCTTTTCTTGAGAAATTGTGTGTCTGACAACATTATTACATCAAACAGCATTTTAAAGTATGGTTCAGTACGAAACAACTTCTAAATGGATTAGTTGGTCTAGTCACATGATAAATAACGGTCTTTATATTGATTCATGTCATACCTTGTATTCATTTCATGTGTTCTTTTTTTCTGGAATTTTCTTTTTCTACTTAGTTTCTGGCATGAGTATTTTTTATTCCATATAGCAAGAACTCTGCCAATCTGATATGAGTAGTTGGACATCTGTTCAAATGCAATATAGGTAAAAACAGAAATGTGGTAATTTAAGGTAAATTATGTTAATCTAATCAAATGGGTAACTGACACAGATAAGAAAGCTAAAAAAGTATAAAGTACTCAGGCTGTGCTTAAAATGTTAAGAAAGAACTGGATCATTTTACTTGTATTTTATTTTTTTAAAAACTTGGACTGTGGAGATATTCTCCATAGAACTTGCTGAGAAGGCTGAATTTGCCTGAATGAGCTTCTCTAACAACAACAAACAGACAGACAAACAAATGAATAATTCTGAACTATAAAAACTCTGAACAACATTCAGAGATATAATCTGCATTATATAGGATTAATGTGAAAAGAACTGCAAGTTAATAGCAAATTTCTCATTCAAAGACACTTAACTGTGCAATCAATTATACTGCAGTTACAGAAAAACACTGGCAGGACAGAGTACACACACACACACACATGTATGAGTATATATTGAATTACTGACAACATTTTTGTCACAATCCATTACATTCCCCACAACCCACTGTGACTTTTTCCACCAAACCTCCCGGAAGTGATTTGCTGTCCTAAACCCTGGTACCCCTTCACCTCTAACTATATTAATTCTGAGATCATACAACAGTGTGAGTGAGAAAAGAAAACATTCTTAAACGCAGTGTTACTCTACTTCAGATGCTATAACACTTTGCACTCCAATACATATTTGTTGTATGATAATTTTACCACCCATTATTTCACTGCACCTCTGCATTTCTTTGTATACCAATTCTGAATCTATGCAGCAGTGCAGGCAATGAAAAATATCCTTAATTCCTCACAGTTACCAAGTATTGCTCAGTAACTATGTCCGTTTTTGATGAATGTAGGAATCAGCAGCATATAATCAGCAATTCCAGATGTAGAAAACAATGGCTCAGTCAAGCAAATGGTTCCAATACATACAGTATATAGATATATATATATATATATATATATATATATATATATATATATGAGATTGGTACTGATCCCCGAAGGAACTTTTCACCGAAGCAAAAACAGCCAGTCATACTTCTGCGAAAGTGCTTTTTACCAAAAAAGCACTTTTGCGGAACTATGCCTGCAGCTAGAGGGAGTCGTGGGGGAATGACTGTTACGGAGATTGTACTATGGTGCAGATAAGGGAATATTCCCTTTTTCTCACTGTCGTGCGATCTCTGAGTGAGAATATTAAAGTAGGGGGGGGTGTGGGGGTGCAGGGGGGCTTGCCCCCCTGCATAAAATAGATTTATTTATTTATTTTTAACACACTTTAACGAAAGTGCTTTTTCAGTGAAAGCACTTTCGTTAAAGTGCGTTCGGTGATTGTGGATTCAGACTATTGAAGTTTCATTCAATAGTCCTAGATCTACATATATATAGATATATATATATATATATATATATATATATATATATATATATGTAATTTATTTATTAATTTGCATAGTTTACCGGGATGGTCCACTGGGCCAAAAGGTGCCCATTTTCAGTGGAGGCCTGGGGAGAAAAGCTCCACATACAAAAGAAATTTAAATACAATCATATTTTCTACATACATCAACTAAAAAAAACAGACATACAATCTTATCATAAATTTCTAGCTAGAATAACAAAGGCAGTATACATTATATACAAAATATACAAAGTACAATATATCATCTGCTTTGGAAACTTTAGAGTGAAGACAGCAAGAGATAGTTGCCTAACTGTGAAGCAGAGGGGAGAAAAAAGTTAGTGAGATCAGGTAGGGAAGATGCTTCGTAGTCGTTGTCATATTCACATTACCATAAAGCTAAGAGATGCTGCTTTAGAGACTTTTTGAAACATATGTAATTGGAAATAGGTCTGATAGAGCTGTGTAGGGAATTTCAAGTTTTAGCAATGCTACATGAGTAGAGAGAATGACCAACTGCTAGACTGGGAATTTGCACTTTTAGAAGGAATTGATTTTCAGATGTGAGTTGTCGGAGGGCTTATGGAGAGTAAACAGAGAGGTGAGGGATAGGAAATTGGAAGGTTTGGTAATGATATTGTGAGCTGTGGTTAACTGCAAGTAGGTTAGGTGATGGGGAAGTTTGAGCCATTTTAGTTTGCGTAAGGAGATGCAGTGATGAGAAGAGTAAGTTTCATTGGTAGCAAACCTGGCAACCTGTCAGTGTGTCTTTGTATTTTAGAGGTTTTTTTTTGTTTTCTAGATGTTTATATTACAATCTCCTAGGATGATGAGGTGTTTCTTGGGTTTGATAGCTTCAGTAAGGTAGCCAGTATCATTTTCTGTAGTGACAGAGAAGATAGGCTACTTCTAGACTTAAAGGGGAATGCTTGTTGAGACTGAGTGCGATAATTAGCAAGATTGGGTTATGGTTGTTTATTGCGGAGTTTAGCTGTTGTGTGGAGAGCATGATGCTATTCTTTATTACTTGTATGATGCCACCATCTACCCTTTTACCTGCTCTGAAGTTTAACAGAAAGCAGTAATTAGGAAAGTGGAACCCACTGCTTGATGTCTCTTATTTAACCAATGTCTCTATAGCTGCCAGGATGCTTGAGTTATGGGCAGATGTAAAGGAGGGTATTTGTTTAAGTTTATTAAACATACTTCTAGTGATGATCATGGCTTCACAAAGTTGTTGTGATGGGCTGAGAGGTTGTTTTTAGCAGTGCTGTGGAGCAAAAAGATTTGAATTAATGGAGTTAGTCTAGTTGTGAATTTGAGGACTTTTTTGCTAGTAGTTCTTTGTGGGACTGTGGACTTGCTGGGTTGTTATAAGTTGGCTGGGAGAAAGTGGGATGTACTAGCATAGGAAGCTGATAGTAAGCAGATGGTGAGGATAAGCTGGGGTGTGGGATAAGAATTTCACAAAAGATGGATATAGTATGTAATGGTTTAAGTTCTTCTAATGAGATTGTGTGGTTAGGGTGAGGGATATGTTTGGTATTAGTTGTGGAGTTTAGGAGTAGAATGTCCATAGACAGAAACAATTGTGTATGAGAAGGTTTAAGGTTCAGTATGATGAGAAGGAGTAAAGGTGTGTACAAATGAACACAAGAAGTGAGATGGTGGGAATAAACTGATCTAAGCAGAATGTATGATGGGATAAGATTATATAGGCTGGATGTTGTTATATTTATAAAGAAGACCATGAATAGTGATGAAGGTGTATTTTGGAAGGGTTACTTTAAGTGGGCAGGCTGATTGCAGGAACTGTGGATGTGGATCATTAAATATAAAAGTCATGATCTGGTGTAGTGGTTAGGGAATTGGAGATATGAGTTTAGTGAAAAAGGTGACAGCCTAGGAGGTGCAGAAGCCTATCAGGTAGCTCCTGTGCACTGGTAGGGTATAGACAAAACCGAGCAGAGTAATGGCCAGCTGTAATATACAGGACTATAAAATTACTGAAGTAGTTGGAAAGTATTCAGGAAGAAGAAAGCTCCTGTGATTTGTAAAATTAGGTTGTAATGTTCTTGCATTTTAGCAAATGTGTGCCCCTGAGACAACTACATAAAACTCTACTGTAACAGCTCTTTAGCTTGGGATCTAACATGAAATTAATTGGATGTGTGGAAACAGCAGTTGATAAGGGCTGGTTTCCTTCAGAAAGTAGAGCATTTTGATAGGTTAGCTACACTAATTCTGCACAGTATTAGAAGAGACTGCATGGCTGTAGGGAACCATACACAAAGGCATAATTTGTGAAAGTAATTTTCATAAAGCTGTATGGACAGGTGCTGGCTAGGTATGCTATTGCAGATAAGGATGGCAAGGGATGAAAGCAGGCAACTTAGACTGTCTTCCTTTTCCTTGCCTGGGTAGATTGGCTTTTTAAATTCTCTTTGTAAGCCCTACAAGGGAAAAGAAAGAAAAAAAAACTATTTTTTTAGCAAATTAAGGACATGCAAGCTGACAGAATTTGAGGAACCATAATATTTTAATAATGGTAAAAAATGGAGAGAAAAGAGACCAGTGAGGAAAGTATGAGATCAAGAAGGAAGAAAGGGCAGAATTACTAAAGTACCTAAGAACCGATACTACTTATTTAAGAGTCACGGTCTTGTGTACTTAACCTCCCATTTGATACACAGCATCTATATAGTCTAGATAACACAGGAGCACAAACAATGGAGATGATACTCAGAATTATTTAGCAATCGTAGCTATATATAAGAATTATCAACTTGGAATGCAATTTCCCTTAAGAATGGAATCAGCTATATAAAATATGTAACAGACTCTTCCTCTTTTCCTGTCACTCTAATAAAGTACAAGTTAGCAACATCAAAACATTTAGACTTTTAAATAGATGTATAAGTAGGTGCTATAAAGTTGGTTAGCCATTAAAACAGACTCTGTACTATTGCACATTCCCTGTTCTGCAGTTTATAATTATAGGTCTAAGGATTGTATGCATCTAGGCTTCCATTATAATTACTGCTTGCATTTGTAGATCTGCTGAACCAGATTTAGTGAAGGGCAGAGATGTATACGTCCAGTGAGTCCATAGACACACTACCCTACAGTAATTATTCATTAAAAAAGTATAAACTGAGACAATGACTATGAATTTCCTAACATTTTTCTCAGTTCTGTTTTCATTTATGGACTATTTAATCTTGTAACATGCTTGTATCTGTTTGATATCCTGAAGAATTCAAGTCTAGGGAATTAATATGCAGTTTCAGCTGTCTCACTATAATGGCTAATATGAAGAGTAAACAAGCTTAAGAAATAAGTAGCACTTAATTCTGATATACTCATCTGATTGTAACAGTCATCCATTTAAGCAACCATAATCATGGGAACAAATACAAGTAATTCAAGAATTCCAACATTTGGTGTGCTCATTACCTGTGCTGCACTGTCTGATAATAGCACGTGCAAAGCTGTACATTATCACATTTGTACAAAGACAATTGAATGTTTATTTAACAGTCCCAGCCCTTTTGGTGGTGGTGCTGCGGTAGCGTTGTCGCCTCATAGCAAGACGTTGTTCTGTTCGATTCTCAGCTAGAGCGCCTTCTGTGTGGAGGCATACGTCAATGCGGTGTGCCTTCATTGAAGGTTGTGCATCAGGGCTGGTAACCCGGTACGTAAAAATCCACTACCAATCATTAGCGGACCGGAGTTCCGCTGTGGCGACCCCTAACCGGGAAAAGCCGAAAGACACAAACAATCAACATTAATTCAAATAAAAAGTAGTATCTTGGTCATCTCAAATATTTTTCGTTGACTTGGCAAGTATCATTGTGTTCCTTTCTAGTATTTTTCTTTGTTTACTGTCAACATTTTTTACCAAATTGAATGTGCTTCTTTCTTACCTAGATATACATCGAGGGGTTTGCTAGGAAATACAGTAATGTTTCCAGCTTATTCTATATCACAGTTTCCCATATGTAGACTACAAATTAAATATGTTTTTTCCTATTTTTATTTTTTATATCAGCTTTTTATATTTTCATTTTATTTTATTGGACCCTATTCCATAGCTTATTCAATCCAATCTATATTTCAAGTGTAAATGAATGCAAATTATTTCCTGTTTCCCATATTTCACTGCATCTTAGTTTAGATTAATTCATCATTTTTTTTAATCTTAGTCTAAACTAAGTCTAAAATGTTAACATTTTTTTGGGGGTCTAACAACAAATTTGCATTGCATTGTAATACTTTCCTTTTTTCTGAGATAATTTGACTATGACTACTAGTCTGCATATTTCATAATAGAAAATATATCCACTCCTAATTTTAGCAGATGTGTTTTTTTTCAAGCTAAATCTAAACTTCTTTTGGGATTTTTCTGTAAATTTCTCCCTAAAACAATTATGGTTTTGTCAGGCAAACAGTTCAAACTGTAATATATTTCTCTCTCTCTTAGTCACTCTCTTTTTTTAATATTTATTTTTGTCTCACTGTGCCTGATGACTTTGCATGGGGATGTTTGCCCAGTGTGGAGGAAAGTGCTACCTGGGGAAGTCATCTACAGGCAACTGTGATTGTTGTTTGTTCCCCCAGTGGTGACATGAGCACTTCTGATACTGCAGGGATTGTGGATGCTATTCAGCGTTGTGCATGTACATCCATTTTCACAACACAATCATTCACTTGGGTCGTCACAGCACATGTCATTTCTGCACTTGCTCATGTTGTGTTCAAGCCTCTGCTTATCCCAGCACATCAATAATTCAGACAGGACCCCCACCCCCAAGGCAGGCACACACGTCCTCCTTGCCATTTCCCAAGTCACTACTTAACCTCGGGTCACCAGGGCTGTAGTCAGGGTTTTATCCCTCTCTGCCACAGAGCTAGCTATATGACTTTCTAAAAATTCTCACAACATGCAGTATATCCTCACTTTTAATAATTCTTATACACAGTTTTGATTTAAAGCATCTTTACTATTAAGAATCTTCTTTGCCAAGATTTCATCAACATATTATTTATAACCTGAAAATGTTTAACTATCAGCTTGGATATTAATTGTCTTCCATTGATTTTGACAGCTTAATTCAATGTATTGTCTGTAGCCTTGCAAGGTAAGCTCAGAACACTCATTAAGGATATTGAACTGCGGAACCACTTTTATGTTTGCATATTGTCACATGATGTCTCCATAAATGACTTTCCAAATTCATGCATTATCAAAGTTTATCATTGTGTTTGTGAATTTTTTTAGGAAGTCGAGTAAGGTATACTGTGTTAGTATTTATTATTGGAGAATGGTCTCTCACATTTTCTTTCTTCTTTCCTGCAGATAAATCAGTTTATTAAGACCTTAAATTCACAGTTATTTGACTATTTTTTTCTACCATAGAAATGCCATACTCATTTGTCTATTTCAGCACCCATATCATCATGGTTTTATCTTACTGAGATTTGCAATGATATGTATTTCCATCTAGTTTCTGTCTAGAATCAGCAGGGGAAGATATATTAGAGATAAGTGGTAAGTATACTTTACCTTAATGCCATTAATAAGTTTTCATACCTGTCAAAATATATTGAATTTACTGTGGCCTACTGCTTCTTGTTTGTTATCTCATCAATTAGCTGGATCACAGATCTGTGATACAACCCTAGTGCGATTGTATTTTCCATTAAGTTTCTCCATAATACTGCACTAAATTCCTTACTGAAATCTGTGCAAGTCGCATTCAACACCATTCCCTTTTCTGTTAATGTGATAACCAGGTGATTGACATTTATTTGATTTATCTGACTAAAATTGTCAGCTGTGGCTACATGCAGCTTTAGGCCATGTACAACACTGATCTCATGTTCTGGAAACATTTTAGCTTCTTTCCTGATTCCATTATGTTCCTATCTTTGTGGTTAGAGCTGGGCAAAAAGGCTTGAAGTGAGTGGTTAATGCTGATTTGCTCTTTCTGTGTGGAATGGTTATTACTAGGTAACCAGAGGGGTGCATTGTGACAGTTAATATGAATGCAGCAAGTAATTTATGTGATGTAAAACACAAAGAAAATAGTTATGTGTTAACCCCCCGCCCCACTATACTGGCCACAGTAAGCATGCCCATGAGAAGTGGAGTGAATGTAAGGTTGGGAGATGCATGAAATATAATTATTTACATGCTAAGCCAGAGCAGTGTGCTGCATGGGACAAACAGTATAAGAAACGCAACAAGATAGACAGTGGTGACTGGTGACTTCAAAACAATAAAGAGCTGCAGGAAACAACAAAATGGGTGAGGCTAAAGACAACAGGATAGGCTTCTCTTACAGCAGGCCAATGACCATTATCTATGATCAAATGACAGATGGGTCAATCACTTTCATTTACTGACTCCCTCCATAAGTACCTACATATCTTAGCCATTTTATTGACTATATATACCTGAAATGTCTGACTGTAATCATCAAGGCCAGCCTTATGTAAATAGAGCTCTAGACAATGGAATCCATGCTTCCCCCCATGTTCACTAGTCTACTCTGCACTTCTACAGTGCTCGCCTATGTTTCCCCCTCATGCAGGCCCTACACCAGCCAGGCAGATTACTTCTCTCTTGGTTTTTTCTCACATTGTCTTACTTCTCAGCTCCCCCATTCCATTAACACTGCTTAACTGGTCAAGACTCTTCTGTGATTAAGTCTGAAAGAAATAATTGAATTACTCCCATATCCCAACTAACATCCTTCATTTCTGAAGTATAGTCAAACAGTCAACTTATGCTATGCAGACAAGGTCATAAGAAGGCCAAAACATGCATGTCCACAGAAAGTGGGGTTTGGCTTTATTCTCCTGAATTTATTCATAAAGACTTAAAAAGGAAAAAGGAAAAAGTCATGGGCATTCAGAAGCCATATAGCTGAAACACATGATGTCCTTAAGGGATCATTTGCATATATCCCATGGGCCTCTATTACAGGATGTTTAAGGCATCACACAGTGAAATCTCTAGCATGCTGGGGATTTTCTTGTACTTTTTACTAATTGGTTTGTCTGTGTGACCTTTTTACTCTTTGGTTTGGATGTTTGTTGAGATATTTTGCAAATACCTTAATGGCTGTGGTCATCAGCTGGGTTTAAAAATCCTGTGGTTCAAAAGTATAGATAAATATTCAACTTGTATTGTTCTAATGAGGTCATCAGAAGGCCTCAACATACATGGCCACAGATAGTGGGGGGGGTTGGCTTTATTGTCCTGACACTGTGGTTCAAAAAGTATAGCTAAATAGTCATCTTATGCTCTTGTAATGAGGTTATTAGCAAGCCCCAGCATACATGTCCACAGATAGTGGGAGTTGACTTTATTGTCCTAAATGTATCCAAAAATACTGACAAGTAAAACTCATGGACATTCAGAAGCCATGCAGTTAAAACACTTAAGGTCCTTAAGGGGGCAGAGGTTTAAGGTATAGCACAGTGAAAACACTAACCTAGCTAGGGCTTTCTTGTAGTTTTTATTAATTAGAATCTATATCAGAATGTCAACTGTACAAATACAAACAGGTTTTTAACTTGGATAAGAATGAATATAGAGTGCTACATGAATTGCAAAATGATGTTTCTATTGCTGTTCATCCTGTTGACAAGGGAGGTGGAAATTGCTGTCTTTGATACTATTGACTATGTTAATTCTATGTTAAGTATGTTAAATGATGTTAACATCATGGTCGTAGAAGATAACAGAGTGGCATTTAATGGAAAGACATGGTGAAAGTTGACTCAATGCCCTGGCTCAATATAGAAAATGAGAAAAAGGGGATTGATGATTGTCACTAAAGGAGATACTGCCAGCCCAGCTAGCTGGAATTTTGTAAATAATTATATGTCATTTGTGAATATTAACATGATTTATATAGAAGTGTAACAAAAGGGAGATACTGCCAGCCCAGCTCTCTGGAATTTTGTAAATGGCCATGTGTCATGTGTGAATGTCAACATGCTTCATGTAAGATGCTTGTGTTACAGATATCTTAGAACTGTATGTCATATTGTACAGATGTGTGCTGAAGAGATATTTTCTAAAGTACTGAGCAGAAATGTATATACACTATTGTAACTGTTTAGATCTATATATTTTAACAATGGAAGCTGCAACACAAGAAGTTAACTTGAGATTGAATTACTTTATGGGTGGGCCATAAAAAGAGATGTTATCTTTCAGTTTCAGTGCAAGGAGACATAATATCTAAAACTAGAAGATTTTTTTATATTCTTTTTAAACATGGAAGAATGTAAATTATTTTACAACTTCCACCATTTGCCATAAGATCTGACGTCCCTGTTTTCTCACAGGTAGATGCTGAATGCTATCAGCTGCATCACTGTGGGTTTTCACCTGGGATAGAGTCAGATGACAAGAAGTGATGTCATTCTGCAAGCTATCACAGCAGTAATATTTGGGATATTAATTTAAGAACTCTCTGAAAAAGAGACTGGGCATTTTGTATTTTGTCTTTGACCTGTCAAGAACATCCACTCACCACATTCACCTTTGTTGCTCTGTAAGTAAGTTAACAAGGGTACAGTAATTTCTCTTAGATACAGCCAGGAATATAGTGAAGTATAGCTTAGATGTTTTCTTTATTTATTTGAGACTGTCCTGCAATGTTGTTTTAAATATTTCCTGCAATTTTGAACTCTGATGTAACTGTGATTATTTACTGAGTATTTTCTTGTTCTTTTATTATTTCTTATTAAATATATTTAAACCTTTCATTGTGAATAATATTTGTGAGAGATATTTAAGTTCTGAGAGTATTTGCATATTTATTTGGTGACACTGTGGGACACTCCTAATAGCCTTGCTCTTGGTCACACTACCATTTGTATCGATAGTAACATCACACAGTAAGAGTGGACACCTTTTGTTATGGGCCTTAAAGTAGCTGATAAGGATGTGGCTGGTGACAGTGACAACTAACTTATAGTCAGTGTAAAAGTGGGCATAGCTAGTAAACCTGTGCCAGCCTATCCCAGGTGTGTGTGTGGATCCATGTTTGTGTATAAATCAAATCTCAAAGAGCGTGTGTGTCAGCTAGTTGGGCAGGGATACAAAGCACTGGTTGGACAGAGACAGTGCTGGAGGTCTTGGCTTGGCCACTCAACTGAAATCTCAATTCTATAGCTGTGCCAGTGGGGAGTCTTACTGGGGATCTGGAGAAAGTGGGAGAATCCAGCCGCAGACTGACTGTGGTCTCTGTGTGCTCTTAAGGGAAATTGCACTTTACTGTGTGTGTACTTGTCATCCACCCAATGGACATCCCCCAATGGTGCTAGTGGTGAGGATTGAGGCTCCTTGATTACTGGCCAGTGGTGGGGGTTCACAATGATGATGATGATGATGATGATGATGATAATGATGATGATGATGATGATGATGACGATGATGATGGTCTGCACCTGTTCCCTCTAGGCTTTTAAATATTGGCAAAAACATTAACCTTCTCATACAGCCATTTTTAGGCAATGCCAAACTGACAATCTTTTCAACATTACACAAGCTACTCAAGGAAATCTAAAGGTGTTACTTACTGTTCATTGCCAGCAGTCTAAACAAGAAGTGCCTCTCCCTACAAGCTCTCCTTACCATGGAGAATGTGGACATCTCTGCAGTTAGCGAGACATGGTTTAAAGCTGCAGGGCATACCCATCAGTACAAGGCTTTACTGTTTTCCACACATTTAGAACAGCAACTGCACAGACAGGGACTGAAGGTGGTCATGTCTCCATCAATAACAAGCATAACTCTAGGTTGGTTGAACAGGATAATACACTGGAGTTCCTCTGTGACCAGATTATTATAAACTAAGTCCCATACCATATCATTCAAGCTATAGGTCACCATCTATGTCCAATGAAACCCATAGCTCATACTTAGACCTATTGGAGACACTCACCATTCAACCAAACACCATACTCATGGGAAGACTTTAATTTTCCCTGTATAAACTGGAAACACAAACATCTTGGACCAGTTAGTGCATACATCTAATAGAAGTTCAAACATATTGGACCTGATACTCACAAATATTGGATACACTGCACTCCCACCCCCACCCCCACAAGTGTTGTGTCCTCTCTGGTAAGATCAGATCACAAAGCAATATTTTTTGAAATAAGAATCAATTCTGTAACCCCAGTAAACCCTCTAACAGTTAGAAACTACTCCAAGGTAAATTATATTTTGTTAATTGATACTTTCAAGCTCTCTACAAACCCAGATAACATAGCAGCCTATGTTGAATTATTCATAGAAAGTCTTTACAACCATGTTGATGACTGCATAGAGAATGCCATTCTTACCAGAAGTAAGCCCAAAGCTAACTCAAAACAACAAACCACCATGGCTAGAATCCGAAATTAAATAGGTTGTACATCAAAAGAATAAAAGTCATAGCTAAAATTAAGAAGTATAACACCAAAAACAAGATAATATCTCTCATCCAACTGAATAGACAACTAAGAGGACTAATTAAGTCCAACAAATCAAATTTTGACTTAAATATAGTGTCCCAGGTTAAGAAAAACTATAAGGCCTTCTTTAGCTGTGTCCAAAACCTCAAAGGCTGCACACAACACTTGGGCATTGTAAACAAACTCACAGGAGTAGGCATAAACTCCTATGTAACTCAATGGATAACAAGCTGGCTCATAGACAGGATGCAGGAAGTTAGGATTGGAGAAACCACTTGCTCAAAGAGGCTGGTCAGCATTGGTGTACCCCAAGCTTCTGTGCTGGGTCCACTCCTGTTTGGTGTCTATTTTTCAGAAGTCATGGCCAATGTCAAGAGTCTCTGGATTATCATGTTTGCCAGTGATTGAAAGCAGGAGCAATCATAGAAACACCCCAAAATACTAATATCTTACAGGAAGGTCTAACACAGTCAAATAACTGATGACAAAGCCACAGCTTAAGACTTACTGCTAAGACATGCATAACAGTACCTTTTGGGAAGTCAGCCACTTATGGAAGCTATCTAACTGATGAAACACCCCCTAAAAGTAAACACAGTAGTCAGAGATTTGGGAACTCATGTAGATAGTAACCTGGCTTTTGACCAACATGTGTCTAAGGTAGTAAGAAAATAACTTTGTATCACTCAACTTATAAGTAAAGGTATAGCATCTAGGTCCAGGGAAATCAATGTGCAACTGTACTCAGCCATCATCAGACCCAACAATGAGTATAATGCCCCCTTTGGTATGTACTGAGCCAGGTACATACAACAATGGGAATGTCTATGGAGGTTTTTCACAAAAAGAAAGCAGGGCATAAACACAACATCCTATGTAGGTGTGTGTGTGTGTGTGTGTGTGTGTGTGTGTGTGTGTGTGTGTGTGTGTGTGTGTGTGTGTGTGTGTGTGCGAGTGCACGTGTGTGTGTACACGCACAAGTGTGCACGCACGTGTGTGTGTGTGTGTGTGTGTGTGTGTGTGTGTATGTGTGTATGTGTGCGTGTGTGTATGTGTGTCGGTGTGCATGTTTTGTGTCCCACAATAAATTGCTTTGCTACCTAGGATTATTTCCTCTGTTTTCTGCTTAGTGATTTTTTTGGATCAGCTCTGGATTCCCTGCAACCATGAAATGTGTAAACTGAGTAACACGATGAATGGATGAAGGTAAATTAAACTGAATTACATTTTGCAGACCTAGTTTGATTTCTACATAATTTACCAACATGTGGTCTGACTCTGGGCCAGCCATTCAACTACTCAGTGTCCATTAGCTGCCTCTGAAGAAGCGGCAGCTCGGCTTACATGATTTAGTTGGTTGCCAGCAAGAGAATACATGAAGGTCAAATATAAAAATATTCCTCATTCACTAGACCTAAAACTACTTTTGAATGACACTTTTTAAAGATCTGAGCAACAAAATAAAGAAAGAAATTGTGTTAGGACTTCGAAATCTCACTTGTATTTTAACATCCTGAAATGAAGCCCCGATAGATTAATGTGATGCACTGGCAGCGAAAAAGGAACCATATGAGACAGGACAAATATCTTAATTTTCTTGGCGCTTAATACTTATCTTTTTTAATTACCAAATGTATCGTTATTTAGATTCGCATGCTTCTTTTTCCCCCAAAACTTCTTGCCTGTGTAATCTCTGCATTTGAAAAGACCTGCTTGTGTCACTTATATGTTGTTGCTTTATGCTCCAGAGATTTATTCCAAATAAGGAAAACATGTGTTTTTTTCTTGCTGACATGCCTCATGTCAGTGAGTTAATTTGGACAGTCAGAAAAGTTTCCGTCAGCAGTCAAAGCTGAAGTGACAGTGTACAAAATCGGAAATGAAAAGTCAGCACTGATGGGCTTTCTTCTGTTTGCACAATATTTCTTTCTCTCTCTCTCACCCACACATTGCATTATGACATTCTTCTTCTGATTACATAGTCACACTTCATTGTGTTTATACTGTTCATTTATATAAGTGCCTCTGGGCATTAAAACCCCAGCAGAGGAAGTGGCAAAGTTCAGCATTTTCAATTCCATTTTGTCAAGATTCTGAGCCCACCCCCACCCAGTCAAACTAAAAACTGTAATATTTTCAGCAGCTGTAGTATTTTGACAGACAGCAAAGAAGATATTTGACTTGAAACAAATACAACATCCACACATGCTTTGCTGCAGGCATCTTGAGTTAATGTTTTCTTTGGTATAAAATAAAGGCATCTGTAGCGATGCCAAGAACTTACATATAAGATGTACGTGATAATCAAAGGACTGGAAACTTCAGAGCAATGTAGAGTTTTCAGAAGATGCATTATAAATGTGCCATTTCTTTCCCATTTTTACAGAACAGCTGACATTTTATGTAATACCCAGAGACAGCAGATGGCTGCTTCATTAATTGCTGATTCCAGGTAGTACTGAAGATGCGAAGATTTGACAAATGGGCATATCTAAATGTGAGCAACTGCCTGGAGTTGAGTTGGGTGGCACATTGTTGATGGCTGTTCCTGTAGCAATATAAGTCAGGATAGCTGTTAGCTACTCTGTCACTTCTGAAGGTTTGAAGTGTCATTTCAACTCCACAGGAAAGAAAAGCTGATGTCACTGATAAATATTCAAGTAAGAGAGCTACAGCAAACAGATCACTCATCTCAATCTGCTTTCTGCACTGAAATCATTTATTTTTGTTTATTTAAAGCTTTTCTAGGACATACCACTAGGAAAGACAAATGTTCATTTCAAGTCGTCTCTTAATGCAGGCAGAAAAAAGGAGTGAACAGACATCAAACAATATGTGTACAATGACTGCAGTAAACAACAAAATTTCTCATGTCCACAGCTGGACAGGATCCCCATTCTATAGCTGATTACTATGGTCATGAACTTTTTAGAGACGGCCAGTGAAATAATATTTAATAGTGTCTAGATTGATGCTGACTTAGTAAGATGTTTATGGCCTGAGAACAAAGACAGACAGAGAAGAAAGCAGAATGAAAGTTGTTAATAGTAAGTAAATGTCACAGACAAATAAGTTCAAATGAAAGAAAAAGTAGCGATTAGATTTGGAGCTAGGCATGTCAAAATCCATCCATCCACAACCCCTTTTTCCATTTTTGCAGACTGGATTTGGGTGTCACATCAAGAGTTACAATCTTGTGCAGCCAACAATATTCAAGGGAACTTGAAATATTGGATCAATTTACAAACAGGAGTACTTTATATACAGCATAAACCGATGTTTCAGAGTGCAACTATTATTTCACCATTTTAGTGAGAGTTATTGTTACTGTTCTTGTAAACGTTTTATTGTCTTGTGCTGCAAGCTTATATCATGTAACCATTTCACGGGTCTTACTACAAGTGTTTGGGGGCTACTAGCTTGGGACACACTTGCTCGCCTCCTCTTGCTCTAATTGACAAGTACCATATCACCCACCAGCCTGACAGACTGCTCTTAGTAAATTATCTGCCCTGCCAACTACTTGACCCTAGCTAACTACATTGCCGTACCAGAGCCCTAACTTTAATCCTAAACACTCTCATCTAATCCCTGATTCTTACCAAAGGAACCCCATTCTTAACCCATCTCTCATCACTCCTTAAACTGAAATCTCCACTTCCACTTCCTAAATATAAACTTCTTGTTTGCTTCCTGACACTAAAACATCACTCCCACTCCCTAATTCTAAAGCTCTCTTCCTACTCCCTGAACATAAACCTCCCTCCTGATTGCTGCCTATAACCTTTACCTGTGCTCTCATCCCATTGCCATGGCATTAACCTTGCTCAAACTCAAATCCTCTGTTTGGGTGAAGTGTGGCAGCTCCACTCTTTCCCCATGGCTTCCACACCTTACTCAAACACAAAATTTGATTCTAAGCATGAGTGGATGGCTGTACGAGTCCTTGCCTATGACATGCAAGGATTGGAGCACCTGAGGCTTGGGTGATTGTAGTAAAGTCCCATCTCACAATTTAAGGAAGAACCATAAAAACATTCCTTGAGCAGTTAAGGAAATTCAAGGAGAGATAGTAATGAGCAAAGTGAGTCTCATAACCACTGATCAGCAGGAAATATATTTTAGTATGAGAAAGGGTGTAAAACCCAAAGTTTGTTATCGGAGAAGTAATACTTACAGATAGTGAGGATTCTGTGAGAGTCCCATGATGTATCATGATATCATGAGGACAAAGCACAGTTTACTAAGGCACTACTCAAGAAAAAATGGATGGGGCAGAGCAACCAGGCAGGCTTAACCCTTTTTTCAAAAGACCAAAACATCATTTTGGGGTAGAATCAAAGAATTTAGCTGCAGACAATGGTAACAAGTGAACTGTTAGACTGTTTCTTCTAGACACCCCAGTAGAAAGATATGCCAAAAAAAATAATAGGTTTTGTGCTGGGAGAATGAAATATGTCTTCATTTTTTTTCTTTTTGTGCCCTCATATCCCTGTGATCATTACATCTCCCCTCTAAACACTCTACTAACTCATTTGCCCTCCTGTAGGGAAGCGTGCTTTAAGTGGTACCCTTATGTATGCATGACATCTGTAGAGTTTTGTTTCAAAGGCCCATGTGCCTCCCATGCATGTCCATGGACATTTGAGGTGTGGGTTTGCAGTAGACTGATGTAAGGGGTGCCACCTTGAATGATCCTACCTTTCACAACTAGTACCGCCAGTTAATGTCCCGCCTTCAGTGAAGGATATAACATGTTACATGCTCTGTAGTCATACACACTCAAACCCTTACTATAAAAAAGGGGTTTAGGCAAAGGCTCATCTTTCCTCCCATCCCCTTGCCAACTCTTCTTCAACCCAAGGTGCTAATCAAACCCAAATGATCTGAGTCATAGTTACGCTTCAGTCTTCTATGCCTAAGAGCTGGCATATCTTCAAGTTTGATATCACACCTGTAGTTAAGAAAATATTAAGAGTGAAAATTTTGTAAGAAGAAAGCTAATGATTATAGTACATCAGAAGATAAATGCAATGTAAAAGGTGAAAAGAAATGAAAAGGCAACAGAGAAGTCAAATTAAACAGATAACAAAGGCATTGCATTAAAGATAACTACATGGAAATTGTTATCACAGTAACTTTAATTTAACAATAGTCTTAACCATAGAATTCCGTATTTAAATAGTAGATAATTTAACTTGTTATTTTGCTGCCTGTATCTCATTTGGGGCATCACTTAGACTTTCTTTTTGTTGAAATACTGCATTATGTCCTTTTATTTATTTATATTTTGTTGACTAAATTGGCCCTGCTGAACATGACAAAAAATGTCTGCATGGAATGTAGAAAGTAAGAAAATATGTAAGTAAATGAGAAACATACTTAAACATAAGGTGAAAAAATAACATTTTAGAAGAAATGTTTGCTAGTAAATCAAAAGCAAAAAGTGTATCTGATGTTGTCATTTTTATTCATTCCTTACCTGCTGGGTTAGTTTCCCATTCTCAAATCAAACTCAGATACTTCTTCCAGCTCATAAAACACTGAAACTCCCGAGCTCTTCCCTTTACCCATAATGCCGTCATCACCTTACATACCTCATATCTCATTTGCTGCCATAGCGTTTGGATGTGCTCACTGAAATCTCTTGAGTGAGCTTTAATATTTTTTTGTCAGTCAGCTACTTTTTCTATATAATTCTTATAATTTATATATTGTTCAGTCTTTTTCCTCCCTTTATTTATTTATTTTTATTTTACATTTGTTGACTGGGGTAGTCTGACTGGATGCATGTCCATTTTCAGCGGAGGCCTGGGGAGGAAAGCTCCAAGGGTAAGCAGATACAGCATTATATAATACCAGCATTACATAATACCAGCATTACATATTACAAACAGATTATTTACAGAGATTACATAAGTAAGCAAGTTAAAAAAGTTCCACAGGTTAAAGTTAGTCCTGAGCACAAGTCAGGATTAAATTAAATTACACAGTAAACTGGTTAACAGATTTTTACACATTCGAGTTAGCCAGGCTTGATACAATGACATAGCCAGTTAAGTGACAAATGTTGTTTGAGTCTAGTTTTAAATTGACCTAAGGTGGAAAGTAAGGTCATATCAGCTGGAAGAGAGTTCCAGGATCTACTTACAGAGTTTGCAAGAGAGAATCACCGGCTGTGTTATTAATTTTGCTAGTCTGAATTAATAGTTTGTTAGAGGATCGAAGCGGTCTAGGATTGTTATAGGAGGTGATAATATTTTTAAGTGCAGGAGTATTGTCCGGATTATAGAGGATTTTATAGGCCATAATCAGTTGGTTATACTGGATTAGGCTAGGTAGTCCAAGCCAACCAAGCTGATTTAGATTGATGCAATGATGTGTCCTAAAAGGCAGCCCAGTGGCAAACCTGGCAATGTGGTTGTAGCAAATTGAGAGTTTAAGGACAGTCTTGTTCAAATTCGAGAGTAGAGGGGATGCATACAGAAGGGCTGAAAGAAGGTGAGAGCGAGCTATGGCAATTTTAGCTGGAGGGGTTAGGAAGGCTTTTATTCTGTAAAGTGACCCTAGTTTTTTATTGATGGTTTTGATAGTTTGGTTAACATGTAGGTCAAATTTGAGATTATTGTCTATGATGACACCTAATAGTTTTGTAGATGGGTCAGGGGAGATTATTGTGCCATCATTTGATTTTATGGTAAAGGTGAAAGAGGTAGACCTACGTGTTGGTGAAAATAACACCATTTTAGTTTTTTTGGGATTTAGGATCAGACAATGTTCAGAAAGCCAGTTTTCTATTGTATTAAAGGTGGTCTGGGTAGCTGACCATAACTCTACTGGAGATGTGGCTGAGCAAATCAGAGTAGAGTCATCAGTATATTGGATACAGCTGACTTTTGGGATGACAGTATAAAGGTCATTAATGAAGATGGAGAACAGCAAGGGCCGTAGTATAGAGCCTTGTGGTACTCCGAGGGTGTTAGGTAGAAGGTTAGAGAGTTTGTTCTGCCAGAGGACAGCCTGCTGTCGACCATTCAGGTAGTATTGAAACCATTGGAGGGCTCCGGTATCTAGACAGAATGTTTGCAGGGTGTGTATTAAAAGTTGGTGATCAACCATATCGAATGCCTTGGAAAGATCCAAAAAGAGGGCTGAGGATATATAATTATTGTTGCGATTATGGTTTATGGTGTTAGTAAAGGTTAGGAGGGCTGAAGTAGTGCTGTGATGAGGACGGAAGCCATGCTGTGTGTCTGCCATAAGGTGATTTTGGATTAGGTGGTGCATGAATTGTCTATGAATACATTTTTCCATAATCTTTGCAAGTGGAGAGAGTATAGCTATTGGCCTATAATTGGAGAATTCAGTAGAGCTGCCTCCTTTGTGAAGTGGGATTACATAGGATATTTTCCAGATGGTGGGAATTTTAGCTTCTACTATGGTTCGATTGATTAGTATTGAGACGGGGTAAGCAATAGCATCAGCTGATTTTTGTAGGTACTCGGCAGGGAGTTGATCAGCAGAAAGTGTAGTGGGTTTTAATTTTTTGATCAAGATACGGATAAGTGAAGTGGCGACTGGTTGGAAGCTGAACACAAGTAGGTTTCTAGGGGTGCTACTTTCAGGACCAGGGGAGCTAGGAGGTAGTTGGCTAGCTAGGGCTTGAATTGTCTCAGTAAAGAATTGGTTAAAACTATCAGAAACATCTTCAGGGTTTTATCAATAGTAGCAGCAGGGATTGGGGTTGAAGTTTGTCCAGGATGTAGTAGATTATTTAAACCTGCCCAAAACTTCTGAGGGTTATTTTGATTTACTGTCTGTAAATTACAGTAGTATTTTTTTTTTGTCTTGTAAAATTGATTTTTTGGTTTCGTTCCTGGATTGCCTGTATTTAATGTGATCTTGAGGGTCTTTAGAAGAACGCCATAAAGCCCATGCTTTGTTTCTAAGGGTAATTTTGAGTTTAGACTCTATAGAAAGCCATGGTGCAGTTTTTGCCTTGGTTCTCTTTGAACGAACAGGTGCATGCAAATCAAGGATCTCAAGGAATTTGTTGTACTGCTTCCTCTAAGGGGAGGTGTTTTAGAATAGACCAATTACATGAGTTTAGTTCTTGTTGGAATTTGGCAGGGTCAAAGTTTTTATTGTTTCTAACCTTTCTGAGTAAGGGTTGTTGGGAATTAATGGTTTTGTGCTTAATTACATATGTGAGAAGGTGATCGCTTAGGCCATTAAGGAGGGTACCAGAGGTGTACAGTTGGGGGTGACTGTTTATGAGTACCCAGTCAAGTATACTTTCTTTTTGGTTGGGTTTACCTATCCTGGTAGGGGTGGATATGATTTGTGTAAATGCATGCAGGTTAATATGGGTGGTTGGGGATTCTAAGGAACATGTGCCCCAGTCTATGTTAAAGTCTCCAAGTAGTAGGGTTTCTTGGGGGTAGTGACATGATAACCAGTGCAGGATATCTTCAAATGTAGATATATTGTTACCTGGGGGAATATACATACAGATGATATTAATGCATTTATTTTTATTAAGTTGCAATTTGGTGGCAAGAATCTCACAGTTATTAATCTGAGGAGGTTGCATTACATCTATGGTGACATTCAACTCAGATTTATAGAGTACAGCTACCCCACCCCCTTCCTCAAAGCACGATCCAGCCTGTGTATGTTATACCCAGGTGGTAACACTTCATTGTCTTTAGTGTTAGGTTTTAACCAGGTTTCAGATAAACAGAGAATCTCAGGGGAGTGGACATCCAGAAGTGCATGCAATTCATGTACCTTGTTATTAATGCTTCTAATATTGAGATGACAGACTAGGAGAGAGTTAGTTGGCCTATAAATTGTAGGTTTGTAGCTTAGATTACAAGTAGAGGGGGTATGTGTATCTGAAGTGAGTGGGCCAGGGTTGGGATGAATATCACCACCAAGTATTAGGTTGAGTCTATACTTGGTGATGAACTTCAGGAATTTGTTTATTAGTTTGTGGTAGTGTTTGGATCTAGAGCTAATGTGCCTGGGGTTGAGATGTTGATAGACTGAACAAGATGTTGGATAGGATCTGGTACTGTAAGTATGGTTGAAGGTGGAAGGATTTACAGCCGGGGTGATAGTATGGCCTTTTGGTACCTGAAATCCCATAAAAAAATGGTTTTCATACAAGGTAAGGAGGTATGGTGTGAATAAGAGGGGTGTGAACAAGAGGGGTAGTAAAGAGGAGTATATCATTATATGTGATTCAGCTAGTGAGTGAAGTAACTGTTTTACCTGGTGATGCAACACCAGAAGATAGAGTGGTGAGGTAAAGGTACTGGAAGGGGGGATGGGAGAATGCCAGATGAAAGCTAATAGGTGCTATTAAAGTGAGGGAGTGGCTATAGTACTATAAATTTAGAGGTACTGGGGGTGGGAGGCAATTGGGGGCAGGGAGGGGAGCAAAGAGAGCCCGAGCATAGCAAGGGCAAACGTAGCGGGGCTATTGCAGTTTACAAGGTTTCCTAAGGGGTCCTAAAGCTATAAGGTAAACATTACAGCTCTAATGTAAGAGTCAATTTACTGCAGTTACAGGGGAAGGAGGCAACCACCCAAGTAGAAACAAAGAGCCCTATGGCTGACCAATATGGTGACCTGCTTAATTACAAAGCACTGTAAGTGAAAGCTTAACAAATGCTTTTTGTGTAACCTACTCTGTTTAAATGTTGATAACAACTGATTATTTCTAAATTGTTTCCCTTTTTCACATTACTTTTAGAATATTCCTCAATAACATCACTGGTATCCTGTCCATGTACAGTACTTTTTAGTACTTCTCTTTATACTTACCATTGTTGGTCATTTCTTTCCTTTAATATCTACTAAAAAGGGTTTTCTAATGTACTCTTCTTTTCTCCTTGTTTCTGCTTATTATGTCTGACAAACCTTCAGGCTTTAAAAAATGCGTGGTGTGCAGCCACAAAATACCAAACTCAGATGCACATTGAGTGTGCATGTATTGCTTTGTGCTTTGTCACCTGGACTTTAACTGTGATATTTGTAAATGGTTTAATACCTGTGCTTTAATAGACCAATAGAATAACACAAGAAAAGTGAAAAAACAAGCCGGTCACACCAGGTACTTACCGTATTTACAGTTTAATCCAAATGCGTTCATCTTACTAGTTTCAGGCTTCTTCTTCCGAAACTAGTAAGATGAAAGCATTTGGATTAAACTGCAAATACGCTAAGTACCTGGTGTGACTGGCTTGTTTTTTCACTTTTTTTTGTGTTTGCTAAGTTGCTGTGTGGTTTTACTTACTAGACCAATAGAATAAGTTAATTCTTAGGGGATTGCTGTCTTCTAAGCCTGCATCTAAAGTCTCTAGGGCTCAACCCCCCAAAAGTTTAGACAAAAAATGAGATTCTCATACAAAAGAATCTCATAAGAGATCTTTGGGTCTGATGTCTGCTACTTCAGCTCTTTCAGAGGTTCCTCTTAAACAAGCCAAAAAGTCAGATCCAATGGCTTCAAATCTGAAACCTATATCTTATAAATCACCATGGATCCATTCACCTCAATTATTGCTGGATCTGATCACCTCTCAGCTCCCATTGCCTTTTTGGCATAATCTCCTTGGAACCATTCAAGACCTTCATCTATGGCCTCATCCATTTGATCTTCCAAGAGCCTAACTGAAGCCGATATGGACAGGATGATGAGGAAGTTTCTCAGGATGCAGATACAAATGGGAGCTATTCCAGCTCAAACCCCATCAGGACCGGAGACACTTGTTAGCACTACACCTCTGCTATTAGCTCCTTCTCCAATCCGACATTTGGTTTTAGAGTCATCAGATCTTAAAGTCCTGGATTTGTCTGCCTCAGATCCAAAGATGTTGGCATCTTTGATTCCAGTGGTGTCTCTGAGTGGTCCTGCGGTGAGTACTTTGGAGCTTGACAACTCTCCGAGCCATACCATTGGCACCAGCTCTGGGTTGTTGGATTCAACTCCAAAGTTGTCAGAGGCATCTCTACCCCTTGGAACTTTGGCTCTGGATAGCTCAGCTCCATCTTCATCTTTAAGAAGCTTGCCTTCAGGGTGGAGAAAACTGATGGTCTGAAATCCTGCCTTATCAGATCTGTTGGTGTCTCTTTCTCCAAGGCTTTCTGCCTTTGAAGTAGTGAAGAGCGATTTATCTGATCCCAGAGTTCAGACTTCTGTTTCTTCTTTGGTTCCAACTTCTCAGTCCCATTCAGTTCTGCATCCAAAGCCTCACTCATCTGCTCTACAGGGATAGCCAGCTCATACCAGTCTACAGACCACTCAACAGGGAATTGTAATCTCTTCCAATACCTCCCTGGAACATCCCACCAAGGAGGGTCCTCAGAAGAGGAAGTGCAAAAGGAAGCACTTAAACTCTCCACAAGAGTCTGTCACTGAAAACACTGACTTTGATGAAGGGGAAGGGTCCCCCAGATCACTAGCAGATGATGTCTCATTTGGAGACATCTTAGAACTGCTAAAACAAGTGGCAGATGGTCCCAAAATAACCCTTCCAAAGAGGAATCAGTGTTCCTGGAGGCCTTTGTTGCTGGCCAAACTACATCCTGGATGACTCTGACCATCAATGAGCTCATTCATCTAGTTTCTAGATGGGCATGAAAGGAGTCTGATACAACTGAGACAATCCATAAGAGACCAGATCCAATATTGGTACCACCTAAGGATGGACCACACTGAAGTAAAGGAGGACACATTGATGCCATGGTCATAGCAGTGGCCACTAAAAAGAAACTGGCAGAATAAAGTTTTTCTGTCCACCCTCTTAACAGGCAGTCCAGGTCCAGGGTGCTGGCAGGTTTGGGAAGCATGTCTATGCTTCAGCGACCTGTGCTCTAGGGTCACTGAATTGTTTGGCAGAGTTTACAAGACTCCATAGGGATTTTATCAAGAAAATGTCCAAATCCCTCTCTGGGACCATATCCTCTGAGGAGGAGACTACTATTTCCTTGCAGTTGGCTACTCTTCAATCAATTTCAAATTTCTCCATGAGGCTTATCTCCTACATGGCTGAAGGTACCTCACAGGTGGCAGGTTCAGGCATTTCCATCAGGAGAAATACCTGGATGCACTTATGTGATTTTGCAGAACCCTTCAAATTTTCTTTTGTTAATTCTTCCTTTGACAGAACCTCCTTATTTGACTCCAAGGTAAAAGATACACTCTTGAGACTGCGGGGATTCCAAGTGTTTTCATATCTGAACAACTGACCTGATCTCTCCAAACAGGCATCAACTAATTCAAGTATGGCACTACTTACTCCAGCTGTGCTTTCATCTGGGTATTTTTTGTCAATTAATTCAAATCTCAACTTAATTCAACTCGGACTCTGGAATTCATTGATGCTCTGTTCAATATGGTCATTCAAATAGCTTCTCTCCCTCTGTCTCGAATTCAAACAATTCAGTTTCAGATCAAAAAGATCATTCAGCATTCTTCTCCTTCAGCACTGGGATCCATGTCAGCTGCAGTCAGTCTTGTTTCACTGTCAAGATACCATATGCAAATCCTTCAATGGACAATCACAACTCAACGGTCTATTCTCCAACAACCTTTATCCACTCAAGTCAAAATAATACAAGCCTGCAAAAATTATCTTCTGTGGTAGATCCATTCCAATCAAATACAAAAAGGACATTCCTTTTTTCAACCTTAACCCAAAGCCACAGTGGCCATGGACATCTCTCAAATCCAGTGGGGGTACTTCTTTGGAATAATGGTCCAAGGAACATGATCCCCTAAAGAGGCCAATACACATATCAATGTCCTGGAGATGACAGCTGGCCTCCAAATGTCGCAGGCCTTCCACAACTCTCTCCCAACTGGGACTATTGTGACTCAGATGGACAATATGTCAGTGGTCTAGTATATCAACAAACAAGGGGGAATCAGATCTTACCCCCTTTGTTAAGAAGCTATGAGAGTAAGACAATGGATGTACCTATCCAATCACTTTCTAATAGTAGTGCACATTCCAGGGAAGTCCAGTTTGATTGCAGACAAGTTAAAATGTCTATTCTAATGCTTCAAGAGTGGTCTGTCAACATCAAGGTGGCAGAAAGGATTTTCTGTCGACGTGGCCAACCATGCTGTAATCTCTTTGCATCTCCCCTCAACAACAGGTGCAGTAGGTTCTTTGCCTTGATCCCCCCAGTAGGAGAGTCCCCAAGAGACAGTCTACTTCATGCTTGGCCCTCTGGTCTCCTGTATGCTTACTTTCCTACTCCTCTTATTTCCAACTTTTTCTAGAAAACATCTCAATTGAAGAACACATTTATCCTCATTGCACCTTATTGGCCTCAACAGATTTGTTTTCCCCTCCTTTGGTCTCATCTTTTGCATCCATCATAGATTCTGGATCCAATTACAGGCCTACTAACTCATCCAACACACATGACTCATCTAGGCATTTCAGGCCTCAAGCTCACTACATGGTTTCACCAGTTCCGTTGATTGCTAGACAGCCTGGGCTGTCCTCCCCTGTCCTTCACAGTCTTTTATCATCCCACAAAGCATGCAGTAGAAGAATTTATAAAAGTAAATAGAATTTTTTTTTTTGGCACATAAAAAGAATTTAGACCCCTTGTCATCACCAATATATAAGGTTGTTGACTTTTTGGCTACAAATTTTAATGAAGAAGCATGCTCTTCAACTGCAGATTACAACTAGCAGGCATTTCCAACTTTCACATGGGAATAAATAAGTCTAACTTAGCTTACTCCAATTTTGCAAAGCCTTTCTCAGAGGAACATATCTACTTAGACCTCATTTAAAGGATCCTACTCCTTCTTGGGATTAAAATGGTGTTATACAGGCCTTAGCCCAGCCCCTTGTTGAAGCTTCGGTTAAGTGTGAACTAAATTTTTTGACCTGGAAAACTGTTTTCCTAGTTACTATTACTTCTGCCAGAAGAGTGTCTGAACTTCAGGCTCTGTTGTCTAAATCTCCTTATTTGATTTTTCATAAGGATAGGGTATCTTTACAAACTAATTGTTTCTTTCTACCTAAGGTGGTGTCAGAATCCAATAATAATCAGGTTATTAACCTTCCAGTCTTTTTTCCAAATTTCTGAATTAAAGGAGAATATATGTTACATCTATTGGATGTTCATAGACAGTTATTTGTTTACCTTCACAGAAACAAAGAATTGAGGAAATCTGAACAATTATTTGTTTCATTTTCTGAATAAAGATTAGGCAAACCAGTTTCTAAAGTAACTTTAACTAAATGGTTGACTGACTGTATTATCTTTGTTTATGAAAAAGCTGGTTGCCTTTACCAAAACCACCAACATCCCATTCCACAGGTCTATGGCAACTTCAGCCTTTTTTGTCTAGAATTTCTTTGGATGATATCTGTGCAGCTGCAACCTGGGCTAATCCTCATACCTTTATTGTTCATTATAAATTAGATCGGGTCTCTAGGGAAAGTGCAGCCTTTAGTGCAGCCATGCTCAGGAATATCCTTCCTTAGAGTCCTCCCAGGATTTAAGTAGCTGGGAACTCTCTCTCAACAGTTGAAGAATGAATGAATGAAAACTATCAATATCAGATAAAAATGTTATGTATCAACCATATGCACCCAGATGTGTTGTGAATTTTAATTCTTCCTCAACTTCCCTGCCACCAACCCCCTCCTTTGATTTACTCTTGGAAAGATTGAAGGGTATTGGAGGAACCACTGTTCCTTTGTTTGAGTCCCAGATTCTGTTTTGTCATGATTCTTTACTAATTTGTAGGTCTATGGGCAGCAAACAAGATCTGAGGTATGTAAGACGATGAGGGCATTATAGGTAAAGGGAGGAGCTTGAGAGTTTCACTGTTTTATGAGCTGGAAGAAGTGACCCAGTTGGATCTGAGGATCCGACCTGAACCCAACAGTTGAGAAAGAATGAAAATGGACAACACAAATAGAACATTATGGTAAGTACATAACTTTGTTATAATATAGGTAAATGCCTATCTTTAAATGTTTTTGTCATTTAATTAACCATATTAAGTTAGCATGAATATAATTTTAGTTTGCTGTTGGTATTAAAAGTATATATTCAAACAAGCATCAGTCTCTTGCTTTTGAAGTTTAAAGACACATTCGCTAAAACATATAGAACATAACTACAAATTCATGTGGTAGCCTGTTGAAACAGTAAGCCTTTAGATATGTTTGATTTGATTAAGTCCAAACCATTGACTCTGTGTCATTATTCATCACCCATTTAGTAGCTGTTAGCATAACTTCAATATATAGAGTGTGGAGTGCAGTGTTTGAAGTTTCCCACATCCCACAGTATAGTCACATGGTGCATTTCCCCACAGAAAATGCTTTTGTAGTATAGCATTGTAAATATGGAAGGTGATAATATGGTTTATATTTTAATTTGTTTTTATGCATTGTTGGTCTTTGGCAGAGTAGTAGTTTACATTTTGTGGAAGCTGTTTTATGCTGAGTTGTCAGCTATGATTCAACGTTTTGCAGAGTCTATGCTTATTGTATGAACTCTAGTTTATGTTTACAAATGGTGCTCTTTTAATACAAATTCATTCTACCACTGCAGGTTGTTACACACACATTAGTGGACAACATTGATGTGAATGACAAAAAAACCTGGCTCCTCTATTTGTAAGTGAGAAATTCAGAGCCTTTACAAAAAAATACTGTGCAGTCACTGTCTATAAATCTTAATGACAAGATGTGGCAAAACGTAACTTACCCTGGCCTCCAAGTCAGAAGGATGTTCATTGTACCCCAATCTGTAAATACAACATTGCAAGAAATGATAAATATGTCTTATGGTGTTCAATGTTAAGAATATGATATTATTTTATTATGAGTAATTAGAATGGTGGTGGCTTTAGGGACCATGGGAGTTTGTATGTACATATTTACACATATTTAACAATATTTTGTATGCTGTTACTAGGTTATTGTTTTCCTGTTTTGGCATAATGATAGTGGTTGTTTAGGACAATCTGAATTGCTATTAATTTGGACATAGTGATCAGTAATCAGTCTATTGTATATTCATGTACTACAACAGTTATATATATATATATATATATATATATATATATATATATATTATATATATATATATATATATATATACATATGTGTGTGTGTGTATGTATTTACATTTGTTAACCAGAGAAATTCCACTGGGCAGCATTTGGTCTCCTTTCAGTACAGAACCAGAAAGAACATCCCTAACAAGTAAGTTATATAGCAAACACAGAATTAAAAAAAAAAAAAGATACAAACAAACAATAAACAGAGAATAAAAGCAGACATAAAATGTACAGTGCGTTTATTTACAGGTAGTACAGTAATTAAAATGTAATTGAACCATATAAAAATGAAAAGTGAAATGTCAATGAGATGAAGTAGGAGAGGATAGAGGCAGGTAGTATTGGAGATACATTAGTATAGAAAAAGGAATAATGGGTGATTCTGATGTGTTATAGATATAGTTAAACTAGTAAATAGTTGAAATAAAAGAAAATGAAAAAATATGAGTTCAATGAAATTGTATTTTAAATACAATGAAGTATGTTTAAAAGGAAAATAGATAACTTCTGTCAAGAAATGCACACTGAGCAGAGTGGATGAGAGGTGTTGACTCCAAACTCTTAGCTGAGATATATAAGTATACTGTTTTTTTTTTTATTATTTATACAGTTTATTGTTTCTAGCAATTCATATATAGCACTTTTATTGTAATCTGCAGGGGTAACAGATTTGTTTGCAGTTAAAAGCATTCTGTATCTTTACAAATCTTTATCTGTTTAAAAACTTTCATTTTGTGGCTTTCTCTAGTGCTTTGTAGGCTAATAGCTTTAGTATTTGTCCTAGTTCAGAATTGTTGGCTCTGGGCTTGTATGGTTGTACAGTGATTGTTCAAAGTACATGAACAGGTCATCTTGAATTAGCTGAAGCCTTTCTTTACCTTGGCTAGATTGTATTAATTGGCTGCAGGCTAGTGGGGGCTGGTTCTTTTGTGTTTTTGTAAAAAAAAAAAGTTGTTCTTCTGGTATTTAAGCCCTAACTTTGAGAGAGTTTCTGTCTATACACACTGAGCAGAGTGGATGAGAGGTGATGAATCCAACTCTTAGCTGAGATATATAAGTATCCTGTTTTTTTTTCGATTATTTATACAGTTTATTGTTTCTAGCAATTTATATATAGCACTTTTATTGTAATCTGCACGGGCAACTGATTTGTTTGCAGTTAAAAGCATTCTGTATCTTTACAAATCTTTATCTGTTTAAAAACTTTCATTTTGTGGCTTTCTCTAGTGCTTTGTAGGCTACTAGCTTTAGTGTTCCCACCCACCCTCCTTGTTGGTGTCTTGTGATATACTTGGTGGCCTTGCAGTTGCCCGCCCCTACTGTAAATCTGATCTGGGACACTCCTATCAGTCTACTGTCATTAGTTCATTCTACCTAATACAGAGAGAACATTTGATAAGGCCTTCTGTTTCTCCTTTTTCCCTTTCAAAAAAAAAAAAATTTGCCTGAATTTCCTTATGTTCTGACTGTGCTTCTCAAACATTTTGGAAATATAGCGTATATTTTAGAGCATTTATTATAACTGTAATTGCCTTAATATTTCTACAAAGTGCTCTAGGTTGCACTGCATCTGAAGTGTTTGTGTGTTTTAGATGTTTTTTTCTGTATATATAGACTTCACTGTATATGTAGACTAGCTACTTATTCTGCTGTATTACTGCCACTTAAATCGTTTTTCAGTTGTGCACTTGCCTTGCTGCATTTAAAAAGTTTTAAATTGCTAATTTTGTAGAGTTTTAATTGCATTTACTGTTTAGGACTACACACTCAAGTGTGTTAGCCTTTTCTGTGTTTATTTACTGTATTATTGCATTGTTTAGCCTGTTTCAACAGCAACAAAAAAAATACTGTCTGGTTTGCTCATTTCCCACCTTTTCTAGCCAGTCCATATCCCAGGCCTTGCTTGTCTCAGGACTTTATTTTCTGTGCTCAGAGCTATCCAGACCTTGCTGTGGCAGAGGGAAGTCCTACTGCCTACCAGTGGGACTGGTGAGCATTGTACTGCCTATCTAACGCTAGAGGAGTGATTTCCAGCTCTGAAATTGTAATTTTATTCGCCTTTTTGGGCTGATTTCTATCCCTTTCAACTTTATGGCTTAAAAACGTGTGTGTTTGCACATTTTTCACATTGTGCAGCACTACGAGGCTACAGTTAAACTATTCCAGGTACCAGAAAGTCTGCGCTACAAATTTTCCCTTAAAACTAGCTAGTTTCTCAGTAGTAGCACTAAAATCTGAACCCCTGTGACTAGCACTTGCTCTAGAACCTGCTGGAAAGCACTAGGAAGCCTGAAACTGATACAAGCACTCAGCTCTCCTTGTCAATAAGGAGAAATTAATTATAGGCACTAAACAGCCTACAATTGCAAAGTACCTTGCAAAGGTAAGGGAAAACAGCTCTTAAACCTTACAAAAAAGCACCTAAACAGGCATGTCCAAGGGTCAGCTTCCGGTGATTTCTCCTGTCCACCTGGTGCATCTGGGCATACTGGGGAAATGCGGCAACTGCCTCATGTACACAGACAATCCTCTCTTCCTACCACCCAACACTACAACCTGCAAGAGATGTACTTACATAGCCAAACTGGAAGCAAAGCTCTCTCCAGGCAAGACTGTGCTAGACAGTCAAGAGGAGAAGGCTAACACCTGCATTACACCTCTAGTAACTCATAGCCCTTCAAAACCCACACCATCAACTCCCACACATAACAACACTAAACCCACATATGCGGAGGCCCTTAACATTAACCTGCCCAAGCAACAAGGACCTCCGAAGCCGAAATGCAAACAAACACCAGTCACAACCAAAGTGACACATAGCTCACAACACCAGTGTGCCATCCAACAACAGCCCCTAAGGCAAGACAATGTACCCAACACTTCAGTCAGAGGTAAATCTATAGTCAGGCACACTGATGTCCCACTCACCAGGCTGAAAAAGGAGAAAATTACAGTCAGCTGCCTGTCGGGTGCCAGGATCTGCCACACAATGCATGCACTCAAGTCACTCCACAACAAGTACAAATATGACTCTGTCATTGTCCATGCTGGAGTAAATGACTTGAGACGTACCTCCCTGGACTACATGAAAAGAGACATGGAAGAGCTCCTGGATCATGTGACCCAGGCAGGCATGACCCTAGCCCTGAGTAGAATCCTGCCTTTGCCCAGAATGATATCACAGTATAAGAACAAAATGATTGACTTCAACAATTGGCTAAGCTTTTGGTGTCATTCAAAGGGGATCCGGTATTTGTCTGCCTGGGAAGACATGATCGACAATCCATGATACTTTGCCAGAGATGGTCTGCACCTGTCTCCCCTGGGATTCAGGTTACTGGCTAAAGCTCTTACCACCCCTATAGTGCCTTTTTAGGCAAGGTTCAAAGGATAAAACCATCACCATAACAGATACAAGCATGCAAAATCTAAAGGTATTGCTACTCAATGCTAGAAGTCTAAACCTCAAAATGCACTCTCTCGAGGCACTCCTAAAAATGGAGAACATCAATATCTGTGCAGTGACTGAGACCTGGTTCAAAGCTCCAGAGAGCACCTCTGCAATACCAGGCTACAATTCTTACCACACTTTTCGGCCACAAAACTAAGACCGAAACACTAAAGGTGGAGGAGTGTCCATATTCACCAAGGATATTCACACCTCCAGGCTAGTTGCCTAACACAATGCATCTGAAATTCTCCAGGTGCAACTAACACTAGGTAAGACTGCAATGTAAATTGTAGCTTGCTACAGATCCCCCATCATACCCCAAGATTCTCACTACATGTTCCTAAACATACTGGAAAATATTAAGATCCAACCAAACATCCTAATACTGGGTGATTTCAACTACCCTGCCATTGATTGGGAAAACTACTTGGGTACCTACTCCTTTTCCCAACGGTTCTTGGAATTCATAAATTCCAACAACCTGGATCAACTAATCCATTGTCCCACCAGGGGCTCCAATATCTTATACCTGGTCATTATCAACATGGAAGATAGATGCTCCACACCAGTGGTCACCCCCTCATTGATCAGGTCTGACCATAAGCAAATTCACCCTTGACATCCACATCCCACCCCCACTCCCCAGTAAGGAAACCTCCTTAAGAAACTTCTCCAAAGCCAACTTCATGCTACTGAAGTCAGAAGTGACAAACTTCACAACACCCACACAGACAGGATCTGGAAGTTCGACTGCAGAATCCTATACTAAGGCACTGTATGAGCACATCCACTCGTGCATGAATCGTGCCATCGCAAATAGAACCAAGATGCTCTTCTCCAAAAAAAAGGAAGCCAATCTGGTGGTCCCCTGCTATAAACAAACTATTCAACAGAAGGAAGAAACTGTTGACAGAAAAGAGGAAAATCCCAGGATGCAAAATACTCCCTCACCAGCCTCAGTACGAAGCTGAGATCCCTCATAAAATCCTCAAAAGCTAGTTACGAAAATAAAATTGCCAAATATTCCAATGACAACCACAAGGCATTCTATAGTTATGTCAAGAATCTAAATGGCAATGCTCAGATCTGCTCTGAGCTACAACAGAATGGCATTAAATATACTGATCCCAAGGATATTGACAATATCCTGACAGATCAATTTAGTGCCAGCTTCACTCCCCTCTCACCCCCTAAAGGGCCCATCTCAATACCAAAAGATTGCCAAATTCTGATAATCACAGCCACACAAGTAGAAACAGCACTCTCCAAAGCTAAGAGTACAGCATCCATGGGACCAGATGACATTCCAGGCTATGTACTACATGAACTACAAAATGAACTGGCACCCCACCTAAGTGTCATGTTTAATCACAGCCTCACCTCAGGCTTTGTGCCCACTGAGTGGCGCACAGCTACACTTATCCCGCTCCACAATGGAGGATCCGCCTTGGATCCCGGGAACTACCGTTCCATCAGTCTGACAAGCCTGATCTGCAAGGGCATGGAACGCATTATCATGGAACTTATAAACAAAGACATTGGCAACCTCCAGCCACTGGACCCCACCCAGTTTGGGTTTGTGAAGGGCCAATCTTGTCTCCTGAATCTGATTGACTTCTTCAAATCGGTCTCCAGAGCTGTGGATGAGGGTAAGGTGGTTCACACAGCCTATCTGGACCACGCCAAGGCCTTCAACACCATCCCCCACTCTGGAATCATAGATAAACTTACTAAGCTGGGCATAAATCCCTACATCACTCTATGGGTTGCCAACTGGCTTACTGACAGAACCCAGACTGTAAAAGTAGCCAACTCCAAATCCAGCTCCAGACAAGTGACAAGTGGAGTACCTCAGGGTTCAGTCCTGGGACCACTCTTGTTTGGCATCTACTTCTCTGAAGTACAGGCCAACACTAAGGGACTCTGGCTAACAAAGTTTGCAGATGACTGCAAACTGGGAGCCATTATTGAATCCCCAAATGATGTGGATATTCTACAAAAGGGCCTTACAGAAACAGATGCCTGGTGCCAGAGCCATGGGCTGAAGCTTAATGCCAAGAAATGTATAGTTATCCCCTTTGGAAAAAAAAACATGTACCCATTAACTACCACATAAGTGGCAGGACACTAAACATCGAAAGTGTGATGAGAGACTTAGGGACACAAGTGGACAGTGGTCTCACTTTCGATAACCACATTGCCACAACAGTCAATAAATCCTTCTACATGGCACACCTCATCACTAAGGGCTTTTTATCCAGAAAAAAGGAGGTAATTGGCCCACTGTACTCATCCCTCATTAGACCCATTATAGAGTATGATGCCCCATTTGGTATGTACCTCACAAGACATCTTCAACAGCTGGAAAGGCCACAGAAATACCTCACTAAAAGAATCACAGGCCAAAAGCAGATGCCATATGCTGACTGTCTAATAAAACTCCAGCTATACTCTGTGGCATATCGTCTACTCAGAGGTGATCTCTGCTTAGCATACAAGGCCATGTCAAACCCTGAGCTGTTGGACATGCTCCACTTAAAGAAATCCCAATCCCTCTGAGCCACACACTCCAGGGATCGAAACCTTGTCATCACAATGAACAAAACATGCTGGAGGGATAGGTTCCTGACCCAGAGACTCCCCATACTCTGGAATAGACTGCCCATACATGTCAAGCAGAGCGCCTCATTGGCCCTCTTCAAAAGGAACCTTGATGATCGGATGGAAGATAGGAAATTCACCCCAGGGATCATGTCAGTCGCCCTGCTAGACCGGGGCCCAGAGAAGTAAGTATTGTGGGAAAAAATTTCCATGGGAATTGTTATGGCTAGGCTTGCATAGGCCTTAGGGCCAATAGCCTAGTACCAGCCTATGAACCTATGAACAGATATATACATTTTTGCATAGTTTTTAACAATTACATTATGCATGAACATTACCACATTATATAGATGTTTTAACCATTTTGCACATAATGTTTGAATTTTCCTTACAATTCTATTTCAGATATTATTCTGTATCTTTGCATTTGTTACTGAGAATAAATAATCTCTATAGTTTGTAGACTTCACTAGTATTTTAATTTGATTCAATTATCTTAAATGTCTTATTTTTGACAGTATTTTTGTACCAAATTATTTATGGAAAAATTTAGTTTGACTTAAATATAATGAATGTTTTTTCAGTTATGAAGGAAGGAAAAGTTTGTGATTCTAGCCATCCAGTATCATACAGCGCTTAGCAATGATGAGTTTTAAAGAAAATATTTCTTCTGAATTTAGCCAAGTTCTAGTAAATGTTCAAAACTGCTTTTTTATTTGTTTAATTATGCAGGATTATAGAAGCAGATGGAAGTAGGAATATCTTTGCAATGACAGGTTAAAGTGCACTTCTCTTTTTTTTTTTGTAAAATTCACTATAAATGTGACATGTCTGTCAAATTTTAGGTTTTCACTTTTTAAGTTATTGATGACTTCCAGTAACTTTGTTGGTTAACTTGTGCTTTAGCACTATAATTAATTGAAGTTATTGGGAATTCAGCATTATATTTAACATGTTATCGAAATTATGAAGATTGTGGATTTAGAAGCAGATTTGAGTTTTCTAACCAGCATGCTGTACTAATGTGCTGTTAGTGATAGTTATCATTTATGAAAATGTAAGAGTAAAGAGCCTAAGATAGAACCTTGTGGGCCTCCAAATTTTTCACATTTGTAGGTACAGATTAAATTGATGTTGCATATATTGTGTCTTTCCAGTAATTTAACAGCTGGGGCTAGATACATTAACAGCTACACCAAGTGCTGCTGTGATGTTGACAGCATGGCTCTATTTGGTATTCATTAAATGGTTCTATACATCACGCAGAGCATCAAGACAAAGAGAAACAGCAAAATATGCTAATAACAGGTAAAGAGCCAAATTACATGCTAATTCATCAATCCAAATTGGCAGAGCTATTCGGGAAGCTATAAAGCAATCAGGTGCAATGAGTGCTCACTTTTGCCTTGAACTCCGAAACCCTTTGGGTTACAGGTACGATTACATTTAGAAAAAAAAATTTAGGGGGTTGCTGCTCCTATCATTATGCTGTATGTGCAACAGGCTTTAAAGAATGGTGCTGCTGCTGCCACACCTTCGGTAAGAAGAAAACTGGTGTTTAGACCCCATTTAACTTATAGTGGACTGCATGGCACAGAAATTGCAGAGTGATACAGAATGGACAGAGAAACACTAGTGGAACTATGCAACCTCTGCCGCCCCCACCTCAAGCTCCAGGGCAATCATGGAGAACCATCCCAGTGGAAACCAAGGTATGTATATAATTACTTATACTAGCTATTGGCAATTTCCAGAGATGTACATGGGATATATTAGGGGTGTCACAGGCATCAGCTTCTTGAATACTAAATCAACTTTTAAATGCAATGCTACAATGTGCAAGGAATCACATTTGCTTCCTGAACACCTTACAAGAGATAACAAGAACCATTTAGGAATTTTTATGTAATAGCACACCTGCTTGAAATGTTGGGGGCCATAGTTTGCACTCATATAGAAATTAAAACACTACCTGGTGAATAGTGAAGGACGTACTGCAACAGAAAAGAAAACCACTATATAAAAACTGTCAGGTTGTCCGTAATGCCCAAGAGATAATCTACAATGTTTGTCCAGGTAACCCAGGCAATTTTCATCACTCATAAGTATGGCACACCTACAAGCTGTGCACAAGGTATGCTAAAAATGTTTTTCCACAAAGGCCAAAGGTTGCGCACAAGAGCACTGGCTTGTGACACCCATGAGAAACCCATAGAACCCCTCCATGATTGCAAGGATACAATTAGGTCCATGCTTAATCTAGGAATATAATAGAGCATGTGATTGGATTGCTCAAATCAAGTTCTAGAGACATCATTGCGTGCGCTGCAGTACGACCATGCACCTCTACACAAATACTCACACTCTGTACCATGTTACACAATATAATTTGTAGGAAACAACTTCAACAAGGACAGCAAGGGGCAAGACCACAATTTCAAGAACCACATGCAAGGCCAGCAGCAGAGGTAGCAACAGCAGCAGCAGATACAGATGAGGAGTTTGATGGAGAAACACCAGCATCTGATGGTGCTGGTAGATGAAGAACTGCATAATATACCCTGGCACTGGCTAACAGGCAAAGAGTTGTGGACACAATCACTACTTAGTTCAAAGCCTAAGATCCCATGCACATGCAAATATGGAAACTGCTACTTGTCAAACTCCACAGCTTTTACTTAATCATGTAATGGCTGTGTGCTGACAGCATCAGACAGGGACAACCCCCAAGGACACAATTTATACCTATAGTAGTGACAGGGTAAGTGTGGAACCTGTAAGGGGAAAAAATACATAACAGAGTACTCTCATATAGAAATGTGTACATGCCCCTAAGAAGTTAATTTGTCTGAGGTGTACAGTTATGTCACTGAATGTTAGTATGACTTATGATTGCAATATACAGCTATGTATTCTACCCAATACTGTGCATTAAGCATTTCACTTGACCACTGTCTATAAACCAGGGAACAGGCCAACCATGCCATCATTTGTACAAGTATAGAAATAAGCAAGACTGAAATACCATCTGATTTGACTGTTTTACTTACAGTACTAACTGAAGCACAACGAGCTTCAACAATTATCTAACCAATGATTCAGAACAGACTTTGAACAAGAAATGAAAACCTTTTCTTCTGCAATAAAAGTTTGTGGGTAAGCAAACAGTATCTATGTGAATCAGACATATGCAACCCTAAGTGACAAAGACATGTGCAAAAGGCAGGGCACAGTCATCATCATTTGCACAGGGTGGGGGTGGGTTGGCAGGAGGGAAAGACTGATACCAAAGAAGTGACTGTGTTTGACTAAGAAACACGTATATTTATTAAAGTATACAGTGGTCAGGGCCAGTGACAACAGATGTATAGCACTCAACAGTACTGTTTAGATAGCTTGCATTTTTTTCTTTCAGTGTGTGTGTGTGTGTGTGTGTGTGTGTGTGTGTGTGTGTGTGTGTGTGTGTGTGTGTGTGTGTGTGAGAGAGAGAGACTCTGTCTGTCTGCATGAATTCAATCAAGTACTGTGTTAGCACCATGTCCTGGCATCTTGGACAGGTGTGAGCCATGCTTGGCAGAGTAGTCAGTTCAGGATTTTCACCGCCAATCACAAGAACTACCTCTGCCAGGAGCTGCACTGGGTAGATGTCAGGGTGCTACCTGAACATGAGTGATGTCTGCTGGATGTTGTTCTCATGATAGATCCAGGACCATGACCCTATGAAACTACATCTTCTGGGTGTGAACACCACAATCACTGATGGAGCAGTGGAAACAGTGCCACTATGGGAGTGGGATCTGGTACAGTCACATCAGCTAACACCTAAAGATATAGCATATCTCTGGATACATGGATGCCCACTTTCCCCAAGCAGATGTTCCATCACAGACACTGCCTGATTTAGTGTGTCATTCATCCTGTCTATGCAGTCACATGCATGGTTCATGGAGTTAGGCACATCAGAATGCGTGACATGTAGTACTCACACTATCTCTTCTCAGGCCTTGGTGGCAAATGCATGTGCCTACATTACAGCCCTACACATACATCTGGTGGTGCCTGACACACCTGCATCAGGAGGAGAGTGGACAGCAGGCCACCTCCCAGGACCTCTACCAACCATCCAGTGTGACACCTCACCTTCATGACAGTTATGGGGAGAATCAACCAGCTGTGCAACCGAAGTAACCACACTACTCTGATCAACTGTGTCGCTATCAACCTGTCTTATGTCTGAGGGATCCATGTCAAGAATATGCTTAGGCATACCATCAGTGTCCAAAATATGGGCAGGGGATGTGGGAGCCACAACCTCTGTGTCAGACTGACCTTCTGCACTCCCAGACTGTGTGTTTTTATTGCCAGCATCATCATCATCAGAGGCTACAGATACTCTGACATTAGGTGGGTAGGAGTTCCACACTGCCACTCTCATGATCACCTATGATAACAAGCAATAAACACAAAAAGAATAAAGAGGGAATGAAAGTAATCAAAATGTTGTTATATAAAATGTATGTTACACTACAATAGATGCTAAAGAAATATAATATTAGTCTCATTTAGACCTAGACTTATCTTATATAAATTAATAATAAAAAATGTGTGCTTACCACATGCAGGTAGTTTTGCAGACTGCAATCCAGATGTCCCTGTATGTAAGGAAGGAAGGGGAAAGATGGCTGATAAGTATTACAATGCAAAAGAAACAATAATTAGAGGACAATCCCATTTAAATTTGCAGATTAGGAATCATTGTATATAAAAATGTACTGATCATTTGAATTCCCCCCAAACACCCTCATTTATATTTCTTGTACTGTATCAACTGACTCACACTTATTGCTGGTTCTAGTTATATCAGACATTTAAGAAATATGCATATAAAGATATATAGAATGCCACAGTTATTTTTATTTTGTATACCTGGAAGTTCTGCATGAGACACTCTGGGTCTGTCATCCACATCAGCACCAATATCAAGGATTCCGTATGAACCCTCTGCTGAGCTATCAGGATTTCTGACAGTGACAGTAACTCATTTTTTTTGTCAGTGGTGGTTCTTTAGCAGGACCACCACAAATAGTCACGTGTTACTGGCAACCGCTGCCACTCTACAGCAGGCAGAGGTGATCATGTCACTTATCCAGTGTCGTATCTGGGAGCAAGATGCCCTCCAACAGCATTGATGTCATTGACTACCTGCTGCTATATCCTTTAGCTGGCAGATTTTTCACCTATCCCATTCCCTAAGAGAACAAGCTCCATGTCGACAGAAGACCTAGACATGACCTCATCTTTTGCATCAGTGAATGGTGGCTTGCTGGGTGCAGATGTCTTGGATGCCATATCCATGTATAAGATGAAACAGAAAATGGACAGAAAAAATAAATATATAATACACAGACAGGATGGCTGTGAACTCAATTATGTATGAATGTCTGCATTCAGCATGCACCCAACAATTGAAAAGGTAATGTTCCCTATGACTATACACAAATTAAGACATCCCACCACCACTAAATTCATAAAATAACAACAGTTATAACCATATTGTAATGTGGACAGCAGTTGTATAACTGTATAATACATTGTAGCATTAACAATACTAATTCACAGTGTACAAGTAGAAATGGAAAAAACTATAATTGTGCCATCTGCACTGGCATGGTGGCAGCAAGGCAGATTTTTAAAACTTTTTTTGGCCTAAACATATAAAAATACCTGACCTTGCTATGAAGTTCTGCTATAGCCTTCTGCAATAACTATTCAAAGTTTAAGAAAATAAAACCTACACAATTATGTCAGGTAACATTATTTACTAAACATTGTTTTGCATGCAAATAACTGACATACATGGGCTATGCCAACAGCAAATGATAAAGAAAATGCAAGCAGATAAAACAATTGGATTTATTGGGCATTGCAATCCATGCTTAATTTTAAACTAAAAGCAATCTGTAAAAAGTAGCAACATACCTTGTCAAAAAAGCAATTTAGAACTTAGACAACTCTCCTTAAAGTGTATTTAGTAGTATAGAGCTCTCTATATCAAAAGAGTCTCTCCACTATTATATAAGTTCCTTAGCTAGATGATTACCTTTATATAGTACATAGTCAGCCCTCTGAGCACTGTGACTATACAACTGAGGTGCTATATCATTATCATTCCTGAATACCACAATCTGCACTAAGTTCAGGGAAGGTAAACATGGTTTAAGGAACTACATGATTGCATGCACATGCCCCAGGACTGCAAGTATGAGCATTGAGAAGTGTTACCCACTAATGTTTTGCAGGTTTCAGTGATTAGACTGACTGCTGAAATAATCAGTGTTTCACAGTCTCCTCTCCTGGAGGTACAGTTATGGAGGGTGTGTCAGGGAGATGACTCATCAAAAAGTCTGAAAGTACATTGACAGAGTTAGGACAACAGCATTCCTAACATTCAAGTGCTGTTTTAAACTAGTACAATGGCTTTCGCAAATACATTCCTCAACTTTTGTGTCTTTTTGTCCCTATTTATAGCTCCCTTGTATAATCGACAACAATGCAGCATTTAGAAAATAGAAATTCCCCTTACTTCTCTAACAGAAGCTTACCTTAGCGTACAGGGATGGTTTCAGTAGTATAAACATTCTCTTGCATTTCACAAATGCTTGTTGGAGTCCCCCAATTACTGAAGTCATCGCCGCCAGTCAGTGGCGGATTTTATTTTTTACAGTTCCCTCCCCCAAATTGACATCACCACTGCCAGCCTCTGGTTCTCAGTCCAACAATGAAGACCACCCATTCTGTGATGTCACAGCGGCTTTGTCTTTCCCCCAGCCTCAGAGTGTGAAATAGAGCTGCAGGTTGGGACATTATTTTTTCCTCTGGGTTTCCAGTACGTATTATGTTGCTAGAGGAACCTGTTGTGCGATTCTCTGCCTTCATCAGTTTTACTTCGTGGCATGCTTAATTGGTGAGTTTTTGAAAAAAACAGTAAAAGTTGTAGCTTTGTTTCTTGATGCTTGTCTCCATTTGGTTCTGTTAATACGACTTGTCGCTATTGTGATTTTGCTGCTGTAGTTCAATTCCTTTTGTGCACGTGGTTTTGGTCTTGAATGGCAAATGATTTTCTTTTATTGCTAATGTTTTTTTTTAATAGGTTTTTGTGAGCAAAATTATGCAATCATGATCTAGCTATCCCTTTTTTTTACACTCTCTTAGCTGTTTGTTTAGATCATGATCTCACATTTCTGCTCTCAAAAACACATACACCAATTCAAAAAACATTAGCGATAAAAACAAATCGGTTGCTATTACTGACCAAGACCATGTGCATACAAAAACAAGAGTTGCTGCTGGTCAATAACTAGAAATGCAGTTTTACGTCACTAATAATTTGAATGGACTTCAGCTGTTACAGTGGGACCAGGTCACATATCTTACTCCCTGGCATACCATCAGCTCTGGTAATGCACTTCTAGGTTTTCAGGTTCATAATAGCTGTTGATCAGGGAACTCATTTGTAGACTAGCCCCAACATCTCAGTTTAACATCACCCTACAAAATGATAACTACTACCTTATTCTATCCCATGTCAATAACAGTTTGAAGATCCAGACACTGGGAAACATTTACATATTTTTATCCATTCATCTAGGTTGCAGTTAAAGACAGTCAGGGAGCGTTGTTGTTTTACATTAAAAGGAAAACTATTCCTCAAAACTGGGATTACTTGAGAATGATACCTATCTGTACAGCAAGTTCTACTTATGCTGTGTTAGAAGGTAAGCTCTTTTGAGTAGGTATTTAGGGGGGTGTTTGCTTTGCAGGTGTTTAGGAGGTCACATAGGACTGGATCTTTTGAAGCTTTGTAGGTGGGGTCCAGATTCCATCAAGAGTCTGTAGGAAACAGAGAAGAGAGAAAGTGAATTAAGGCAGTCTCTGTTGCATAAGGAAGACTTGCCCCAAATCTCTTGGAGAGGAAGTGCTGCAGTCTTTTGAGTTGAGTTGTATGTTTGGACAAGTACATACTAAACTGAGCATTATATTCTACAATGGGTTTAATGAGGGGGGAGCAGAGAAGGATGATAACTTCTCTTGACCTAGAAAAAATACATTGGTACTCCATCTGCCTAGGTAAAAAGGATTTTCTAATGGTATTGGATATATGGTGATTAAAGAATAATTTATTGTAAATGAAAGTGCCTGAATCTTTAATAACTATATCAATTTTAAAGGGGTGTCATCTATGTGACAAGTGCATGAGTGCCCATGTTTGCCAAAGGACACAATATTACACTGTTTTGGCATTTAGCTTAAGACCATGGTCCAGGCACTCTGAACTGGACATAAATAAGTGTCCATGCATGTATGTGTGTGTGTGTGTGTGTGTGTGTGTGTGTGTGTGTGTGTGTGTGTGTGTGTGTGTGTGTGTGTGTGTAGTACAGAAGAATAGCTAAGACAGGGCTAGCCATGGACAGTATGAACACTAGCTGTAGGTGATGGTCACTATTGATGTGGTACTCCAGCCCCATGCACAAAACGGGAAAAGGAGGGGGGGTTGATGCATATGCCAATGCAATAGTGGAAGCATCACTTGCCAAAGAGTTTAATACTGATCCAGATTTGCATTGATCCACAAATGTGGTCAATCATAGGTCCTGATGTCATCCTTGACATCAGAGAAGTAAATACTGAAAAAGAGTGCCCCCAAAGATCAGTAAATGAGTGTCACCACTAGTAATGACCAATTTTGATGAAAGCATGCCCTCTTCATTAATAGACTGGGTTCTATGAGTAAACCAGCCTTCTATTCAGTGGTTAACATAGGGGGCTGGCATTTAATTTAATTAGCTTGTTGATAAGGCCAGAATGTGAGATAGTATCAAGAGCCTTAGCCAGGTCGGGCTAAGCAGTGTCAACTGATCTGCCACCCTCCAGTGCATCAGTGACTTGTTCAAAGAAGTCCACCAATGCAGGGGGCAGCATCTACTTTTAACAAACCCAAACTGGCTTGGGTCAGGGAACAGTAGACTGCTGATGTCTTTCTTAATAAATTCCATAATGAGGTGTTTCAGTGCTTTACAGATAAGGCTGGTGAGTCCTATAGGCCTAAAGTTTCCAGAGTCAGTGGTGGGTCCTCCCTTGTGGAGTGAGATAATTATAACAGCTGTTTATACCACCAGCACAAATCCAGTGAAGAAACTGAGAATGAAATGTTTCAGTAGTGAGTGTGTAAGTCTGGGCTTGGTGATGATAAGACAGCAGCCTAGCACATTGTCGGAACTCATGTGGCTGGTATTTTATGCCTTTGAAGGAAACCTCATGACTTGCTCCAAAATGATTGAAGGTATGCTAATATTTGGAGGAAAGTTAGGTGAAGTTAAGGTTGTAACATATGAGCAAAACTTATCCCCATATACATTGTCTATATTTTCTAGAGATGTGTAAGTGTTGTAATTATGTATTAGCTCAGTGCATTGCTGAGTATTGCTTTAAAAGTTTCTGACATAGTTGAAACTGCTTTGTGGTTGTCCTGAACAACGGTAACAATTTTCAGTTTATACTTACTTTTGAAAGATTTAAGTTTTTCTGAGTGCTTTGTTAATCTTTTAAGTTCACTTTTAAAGATCGGGCTATTAAGTTTGTTTTTAGAGGCAATACGTTTCTTCCTCTTATTGTACAGTTGAGGTTTCCACCATAGGGGTTTATTCCTGAACTTGTATTCGTCTCTGAGGGGGACCTATTTCTCAAAGCATGCCTGTCAGTGAACAAATAAACTGTCTGTGAATGTAGCAATGTGTGAGGCAGCATCATTCAGGGGAACAAGGTACTTACATTTCATCATGGCATCTGCTAGCTGTAATAAATTTGCCTATAAATAGTCTCTAAACACATAAAGGTTTGATGGTAAGTCAGATTTTACTCTCATAGTGATTATTTGAATAGTGATTAGATTTTTCAAATGATTGGACAATTGCCAGTGTCTAGCATAGTGGAATTACATTGATGACTAGCTCCAATATTTTTGATCCCGTAGTCTGGGTGTGCATTACATGATCCAAGGAGCTAGCATCTGTGAAGCCTAGGAAGCATTGTGCATATTTACTTTTGGTCATGTAGGTTTTCTATTTAATGTATGGATAGTTGAAATTCACCTGAAAATAGTGTTAGGTTTAGTGGGAAGGGATTCCAGTTTGTTTATATATGCCTCTTGATTTGCAAATGATATGCAGAGGGTGTGGTACATTTCTTTACTGACAGCAAGTAGGATATGGTGGAGCTCAACGTTGTGATTTGGTTTCTTAGGAATATGGATAGGCTCCATTCAATAACACAGTCATTTTCAGTGTTGGATCTGAAAGAGTGTTAGCCACTGAAGTCAGCAATGCAGGGGGATTGGGTGCTATCACAACAGTGTGACCATGTTTCAGTAATAAAGCAGACATCTATATTTTCAAGGGGTTGGTAAGGCCTGCAAGGAATGCTTATTTATGCTTCTGTCATTGAGCAGTGCTACCTTTATATAGCCTTGGTTTTTGTTTGTGTGTATAGTTTGAGGAGACTCACCTTGCCTAGAAAGGCACTACGGAGGAAAAAGTTTTGGCCAGTATATAGAAGCCAGAAGAGGTTCAGGCAATCCCTAGTAAAGCAAATAGAGGTGCCAGGTCATCTTGTCCCAGACGGGTATGCACTGCACACTCTTAGAATGACACCAGCTAATAACCCCATAGTTAAAGTGAATTATGTACATTTTCTGTGTATAACTCAGAAACATAGATACAATTGTTCGTTCTGTTTCCAATTTGACTAGTAATTCAATAGATATATTTTTATTTATACACACACACACACACACACATATATATATATATATATATATATATATATATATATATATATATATATATATATATATATATTTGTGTGTGTATAGATATATATATATATTTCCTGCACACAGTTTGTACAATAGCTCATATGCGCCACACTGTATATTTTCTATAAATACTGTCAGTTAGTCTGTAAAATAAAAAAATATATTTGCAAATTAGTCATTTGCCCGGTCTTGATTTGTTTCTGTTATGAATAATTTTGTATCTATGCCTTCCTTGGCAGTGGCTGAAATTTGTCCTTGGGGATCAGTCCACCACCCTTCTTATCAAATGATAAGTAAATAAATACATAAAAACTCATAAGAAAGTTCACAAACAGGCAGCAAAATGTTATTTGTATAGAATGAGTACTTTTTGACATACAGTGTTACTTAGCAACATTGTTATACAGTTCATATTTCTTTTGCTGTGATCTATAAAATCCATTATAAGGTCCACTACCATAAGAAATGAGTGTATGATGAACCTTTTTTTGCAGTTTATACTTCTTAACTAATACTTACAGCTCTAGCCACAGGAGCATTGCTTGTACAGAGTCTATAATTTGAGTTTAAAAAAAGAAAAGGTCAGCTAAAAGAAACTAGACTGCAACCTTTCAGAACTCCTTTGGTTGCAAAATGTTAATATCTGTATCTTAAAATATTGCGTACAGCTGTATGTATCTGTTACTAGTCTTGTGGATGTATCACTGCTTTTATTTATTTATTCATTTATTGACATTTGGTTACCGGAAAAGTCTCACTGGGCAGAAGCCCATTTTCAGCAGAGGTCAGGGGAAGAAAGGCTCCAAAAGCTTTTGTGTGTTTATCAGTGCTTGTGGGTTTTGCTTCTACTGGACATTACTACAATCAATCCACCCAGAAACAATGTATTAATCTTACTGACTGTGTATAAAATGAAAAAAAAAATGATCCTGAGCTTGTTGGTAAAATAAAACCAGCTGAAGGAACTATCTCAGTGAACCCATTCTGGAAGGTGTCTGTTTCAGTACTGTGATCAATGAAAGTCCAGTAGAGTGCAGTGGAGGTAGAACTGGGGAAACTAGTACTAGACTGCTGGGATCCCAGTAACCACTCTCAGCATCCTGTGAGGCAAAATCTCAGAATGCTAAGTGGACATATAGTGGGGAAATGTATTTTAACAGCCACCAGACAGGATTTCAAATTGATGCAGTTTCTTCATTTGTATACATTGTAGCAAGCTAATGAGACTACAACAGTGGAAAATTAGGTCCGTATGTTATCTTATATATCCTCTACAGCATCTTATCACTCTGGCCACATCTTCTAAAGACAATCATAAGGCTTTCTTCACATATGACCACAATCTCAAGGGAAGCACTCAGATGTGTTCAGAACTGGTGGCCAAGGGCACCACAAACACAAATCATGTAGATATAGCCAACCTGCTGCCAGACAGGTTCAGTAAAAACTTCACTCCTCTGTCCCCCCATCAATAAAACAGGACATCCCCAGTACCTGACCCCATCCCCTTATCTCTATGGAGCAAGTCATCACTGCACTCTCAAAGGCAAAAAATACAGCCTCCATGGGGCCTAATAACATTCCAGGCTGCATCCTACATGAACTCAGGCAGGAACTTGCAGCACCATTAGGCACCCCATTCAACCAAACCTGAGTACCGGCTTTGTCCCAGCCGAGTGGAGGACAACTACTGTCATCCCTTTGCAAAAAGGTGGAGCATTCACCAATCCAGGAAATTATAGACCCATCCACCTAACTAGCCTGATTCGCTGATCCGTGACTTTAACATTTTTGGCTTTCAGACTTTATACTTTGACAGAATAGCGTTCGCTATTTTTAGCTTTCACTTTTCTGATATAGATGCTTCTTCCCTTATAAGACCGATTGATTGAATATAATCCTCCTTTCAGCATGTACCTCACAAAGCACATGCAGCAACAGGAGAGACCACAGAGATTCCTCACCCAGAGATTCCAGGGCCTCAAACCTCTACCCTACACAGATAGGCTAAAAGCCCTGTCCCTCTACTCAGTCTCCTACAGACTCCTCAGAGGTTACCTCTGTCTGGCATACAAAGCAATCTCATGCCCTGTCCTGATGGGACTGCTGCATATACACAAAATAATATCTGCAGAGAAAGCTAACTTTTCCTTATTACTGTATTAGCTATATACTTGAATTTGTGAGTCCCTTATTTGCTTTATACTTGGTGTTGCAGAGAAATGAAATAACAAGTAGAAAGAGGACTCCCCTACCCGGTTCCTGTATTCAAACTCAGCTTGTTGCAGAGGAAGTTGTCCACCTTAGTTCTTGCCTCTTACCTTTCATGTATCCTCTTAAGTAGCCATAGTGTTTTGTCTGGAAGTGCAAATTGTACAGATCCAGGAGGACTTCTTTACTATCGACAGTAGTGACATTTTTGTACACTTTGCTTCCCCCTGTATTGTCATTGTTGTATTAATGTTGTCATAATGCTTGCCTCCTCTCCACAAAACCATATTGATTTCGTATCTGTCAATTTTTGGCAACATCTTTGCCATTCTGGAAGCTGTACAGACATAATGTCTGTCCATATACAAGTTTGCTTACATATTAGCAGGTGACTTCAACAAAGCCAACCTGAAATCGGAACTACCCAGATTCTGCCAGCAAATGGAGTTTGCAATGAGGGGGAGAACATACTGGACATGGTCTTCACCAGTGTTAAGCAAGCTTACAAGGCAATGCCTCATCTGCACTTGGGTAGTACAGATCACATGGCCCTGGCATGCCATCAGCAAAGCTGCAGTGTCATGCTATTATGTACCTCAGCATATAGTAGCAGAAGCATGTTTAAAAGCTTTATTTACCACACAGATTGATGTTATAACAGCTAAGCATGTAAGATGACTCAAAGGGGTGTTGTTTGCATTTGATGATCTCTAAATATAAAGTTGTTTGGTTGCAGCAACTGATTCATTAGTTACAGCTTTCTTTAATGTGGAATTATTCAGATTAATTTTACTGCTCCACAAATTGTGCTTATTAACTGTTACTGAGTAGCCTGTTTTGGTTGAAATTTTATGAAATGAACAGTTTTATTACTGATGCATATGCTTTCTTTCATTGCTTACTGGACAAATGTTGAAAAATATACATTTAAAACATACTTACAACTGATGCTGTGCTATACAAGAAATATAATTGAAAACAATTGAGATGGTGCATCAAAGAACAAACGCATGTATGCATGGTCTGAAAAATTTGTGCATGGGACCAATAGTTTGAATTAAGCTCAACGGTAGACTTAATCCACCACAGATCAGATGCATTGTCTTTGAATGGACATATCAATGCCATTTCAATGGTAGAGAGGTTTACATGTTCATGCAAAGTCTGTATTCATTGTGCGTCCATATTGCTTTGTTTATCAAATGTCTGCCTGTGTTTCTATTACAAAACCACCACTCACATTTTCTATTGGATTTAGGTCTGGGATGTTTTTCTGTGTAAGAAAAAGCTTCTGTCTTGCAACCCTACCCCATAGTCCAGACTCATTAATATCTAACTGTTATACTATTTGACTGAATTACTCAGGTCTTCTCCTTACTGATGATACTGAGTATGTGTTACAGAACAGCTGCACAATGTAATGTATTGGATGCCTACTCAACAGGTTATGTGCAGTAATTATCACCTGTATCTCAGCATGCACACGTTTGCAGTAATGAAAGGAAGGTCATTATCAGATTAGCAATACATGTAGTTACAATATAGCAGTTGGTCATTATCACTTTTCTGGGAAAAGTCGCAGCTGCTGTCACTGTTATTCACTTAAGTAGAAGTTGTTTTCACTTTGATCAATGCACAAGCCAGGTTGTGTTTTTTCTCTGCTTGGAGTCATTGCAAGCAACCCCCCCCCCCTCATTCTTCATTAACTGCCTACCCTGCTACACTGGCATACATTGTCTGTAGTTTTGTTGGAGGGGATTTACATGTGCCCTTTCTGTTCATACATTGTCTGTAGTTCATTTAGAGGGGTTTACATGTGCCCTTTCTGTGTCCCCTTGTCAGTTACCAGCCAAGCCCTTATGCACCAAGGCCAGGAAGGTTCCTCTTCAGAGATCTGTGCCAACTGCTCTTGTGTTGGTGGGTGCATCACGGGGGGCATACCCAGCCATCCATGGATCTTGTGGTCGACCTGGATTGCAGTTGGGAACTTGGAGACTCTTCAGCTCAGTCCCATAGTGCTGCTGTCCTAGGTAGGTTTCTGGATGGCATTACAAATGGATTTTCTGAACATGAGCTCGGGCTGCACTGTTGTTCTTATGGTAGAATTAATCAGGCAGCTTTTTATGAGCTGCTCCTGAGTGAAGTTGTGCACTGAAACCGGACACGACCACATGGCTTTGTCGCAGTGTTCAAGGAGTTGATGTGGTGTTGCTAGCCTCATTTCAGGTGAATGGTTTATTCGGAAACTTGATTTCATCTTATGTGTGTGACATATTACTTTATGTGGCAGGTAATGAAATCTGCTTTGTGTCAGTTTCTATGCTTATTTTAAAGTGCTGCTTTGTGCCCGTTTCTAGTACAGTTTCAAAAGCTTTCCATCAGAAATGAGCTGTGAAAGTGTCCGATCACAAGCCTGGTTTTAAACGCTGCACTTTTTAGTCATGCTGGATGCACATGTTCTATCCAAGTGGACGTTCTTATGTTCAAGTCTATTGTTCTATAATTTAGTATATTGAATAGTGCCAGCCCATGATGGGTACAGCACATTCCTGGAAGGCACTTGAGCTGTGAAATAGTGCATTTTCTTTTTCATGGGTGAACATTGAGTTTGTGTGGTTTGTTTGTAAGACACTGCGAGGCAGATCATTCAGGATTAGAATGTAGTAAGAATAAAAATACAAACAGAAGTGTTTAAGTTGTAATGAAATTTTGTATGCTGTTTGTATAAGTAGATGTGTAGTCATCAAGTGATCCTTTACTGTAAGTGAAGGAATGCAAAAGTATCCTGCTTTCTTATGAATTCATTAAACCTTCCTTTTCTTATAAGTATTACCAGCATTTTTTAAGCATTCAAGGGCCTTGCCAGTTGTTTCTTGTTAGTTGGTAAGCTGTTACTATGTATTCCACATTTTGACCATTTAACCCATATTATCTGAGCTAGTGTTCCTCAGTTTGGAGATGGACAGTTGGGAGCTATGCTATATTGTTTCACGATGGGAAGATAAATGTTAAAAAGTGTGATAGCTTGGAAAGGCAAGGGAGAGAGCTGTATCTGAAATGGAGCTGTGCACTTACCTGGACCCAGAATGGGGAAGCTTCTGTGCTTCCTTGGTTTGTGAGGTAGTAATGAAATAAACTTGGAGTATTAGTACAAGGTGTGCCTGACATTTGAACTCAATGATTTAGCTTTACCAAGGAAATTATTGTGGTCATCTTTTCTTACTGCCTTGCAGTGGCATTAATTTGGTACTCTGAAAGAGAATGTTTTGTGGAATTTTTCTTTCTGTGACACATTCCTTTCCAAAAGCAACAGTACAAGTGTTGTTTGTATTTGTGGTAAAGTGAAGAGCTATTAAAGGGAGCCCATGCTCAGTTTTTGGGATAAGTATGTTTATAGCTTTGGTTATGCACATAGGTTCATAGGTTGGTACTAGGCTATCGGCCCTAGGGCCTATGCAAGCCTAGCCATAACAATTCCCTGGATATTACTTCCCACAATATTTACTTCTCTGGGCCCCTGTCTAGCAGGGCGACTGACATGATCCCCGGGGTGAATTTCCTATCTCCCATCCAATCATCAAGGTTCCTTTTGAAGAGGGCCAATGAGGCGCTCTGCTTGACATGTATGGGCAGTCTATTCCAGAGTATGGGGAGTCTCTGGGTCAGGAACCTATCCCTCCAGCATGTTTTGTTCATTGTGATGACAAGGTTTAGATCCCTGGAGCATGTGGCTCGGAGGGATTGGGATTTCTTTAAGTGGAGCATGTCCAACAGCTCAGGGTTTGACATGGCCTTGTATGTTAAGCAGAGATCACCTCTAAGTAGACGATATGCCACAGAGTATAGCTGGAGTTTTATTAGACAGTCAGCATATGGCATCTGCTTTTGGCCTGTGATTCTTTTAGTGAGGTATTTCTGCGGCCTTTCCAGCTGTTGAAGATGTCTTGTGAGATACATACCAAATGGGGCATTATAATTTATAATTAGTCTAATGAGGGATGAGTACAGTGGACAATGACCTCCTTTTTTCTGGATGAAAAGCCCTTAGTGATGAGGTGTGCCAAATAGAAAGATTTCCTGACTGTTGTGGCAATGTGGTTATCGAAAGTGAGACCACTGTCCAACTTTGTCCCTAAGTATCTCATCACACTTTCGATGTTTAGCGTCCTGCCACCTATGTGGTAATTCATGGGTACATGTTTTTTTCCCAAAGGGGATAACTATACATTTCTTGGCATTAAGCTTGAGCCCATGGCTCTGGCACCAGGCATCTGTTTCTGTAAGGCCCTTTTGTAGAATATCCACATCATTTGGGGATTCAATAATGGCTCCCAGTTTGCAGTCATCTGCAAACTTTGTTAGCCAGAGTCCCCTAGTGTTGGCCTGTACTTCAGAAAAGTAGATACCAAACAAGAGTGGTCCCAGGACTGACCCTGAGGTACTCCACTTGTCACTTGTCTGGAGCTGGATTTGGAGTCGGCTACTTTTACAGTCTGGGTTCTGTCAGTAAGCCAGTTGGCAACCCATCGAGTCACGTTGGGATCTATGCCCAGCTTAGTAAATTTATCTATGACTCCAGAGTGGGGGATGGTGTCGAAGGCCTTGGCGAGGTCCAGATAGGCTGTGTGGACCTCGTCCACAGCTCTGGAGACTGATTCGAATAAGTCAATCAGATTCAGGAGACAAGATCGGCCCTTCACAAACTCAAACTGGGTGGGGTCCAGTGTTTGAAGGTTGCCAATGTCTTTGTTTATAAGTTCCATGATAATGCATTCCATGCCCTTGCAGATCAGGCTTGTCAGACTGATAGGACGGTAGTTCCCGGGATCCAAGGCGGATCCTTCCTTGTGGAGTGGGATAACTGGAGGTGGGAAGGTATGAGAGCTTGTAGCTTAAATTTATTTATTTAAGGTTCCGCTAATGTTATCTGTATGGTTTGTTAATAGGAGAGTAGTGTCTAATCTGATCCCTGGATATTTTTTGCTCTGTTACTACAGGCAGCATATTGCCTGATGTGTCAGTTATTGTTAGATGCACAGTTTTAGCAAGCTATTATGGGGTGCCAAAGAACATTACATTTGATTTTCTCGGACTAATAATCAGCATATTTTTTTCTTTTAAATTTGTCCAGCTCTTTCATATCTGGATTATTCATTCTTGCGCAATCTAGTGTAGCACAGTTGTTAGGTTTACTGAGTTGTGTGTGCCAGATAGCAAACAGGAAGCCAGAAGACTATAAATATGTGATCTGCACAGAAGAAGAACAATGTGAACTGTAACCCTCTTGTGTGCATGTATGTACATGTGTAGTGATGTACATTGTGATAGAGTACAAGCACTGTATTCAAGTTCTTATTGTAGTGTAAAGCTAACTACGGTCCCATGGAAAGCAGTACATGGCATAACCAGTATGGAAATTTACAAGACACTGAGTTGGTTACAGTTATGTATATGTAAAGGAAGTGGGTAATAGTATGAATGCTTTGTGCTTGGCTTTTTCAATAGAATATAATATATTAAAAATAATGTGTAAATGGTGTTGTGAAATCTTCAAACTGTGAGAACATCCATATTTCTTTAGAAGTAGTAAGGAGGGGATAGATGAAAGACAGACAAGTGCTATCTCATAAAATTAGTAAGTTAAGCACTTACTAGGTACTATATTTATATAACACAGATGACCCATCTACAAATTAACATTCTGTATTAGTTGTGAATATAACACTTGATGTTTTGGGGCCGTTCTTGCCCAGTTCTACAACATACAATGTTCTTAATCTCCAGATCTTTTTTGGAGTTATATAAGGATTTAAAAAATACATATTTTCATTAGCTTTATACATTCATAAAAAATCATGCCATGCAGAATATTATTACAGCATACACAGTGCTAATAATAGATGAATGTTCATCTTTAAAGATTGTCTTTTCAACGTTTTCAGAGAAAAATATGATACTCTTTCTAACAAGAAAGCTGCTCCACACAGAGGTCTTCTCATGAAGGCATGGAGAAATTAATTCAGGAATTAAACTGGTTTTCTTGTCAGTTTCCTTAATTAAAAAAAAAAAAAAAAAAAACATACATGATGTTATCTGTGGCTGTTATAGCAAAAAACAGTGGTAATCTGTTACCAGTGAAGATTATGCATTGTGGAGCACAGTACAGGAAAAATGGGATTTATCTGCTGTAGTAATTCATACATTATTTAATTAATTTTGATCTCCAGGTTGGCCTTAATGGGCAGAGCCCATTTAGAAGGGGCCATGGTGGATAAAGTCTAGACAAAATAATTGTCAAATTATACATCATACATACTTTACTTGAAATACAATTTGCTTTTGATGCAGATAGCTGTGGGTTCTACTCTTGCAACTTGTAGATGGATTGGTAGTATTATATTATGTACTTTAATGGGGGGGGGGTGCTGCCATCCTGGGTGTGTCTTCGTTTCTTTGGTTTGCCATCCTTCCCATTTTGCAATGTTACCGGATTACCATTTTTTTTTTCTTTTAAGTAACCTCAGCTATGTAAGACATGGGGCACTGACTCTGAAGGTGAAACACTGAAATCTAAAATTGTTTGCTTGCAGTAATCTACTCATTAGTAACAGCTCTCTTTAATGTGGAATTATTCAGATTAATGTTACTACTGCACAAATTGTGTTTATTAGCTGATACAGAGTCGCCTTTATTTGAACTGTTCTGAAATGAATAATTTTATTAGTGACACGTATGTTTTGCCTCACTGCTTACTGGAAAAGTGTGCAATGTGTTTCTGCTAAATCAGGATACACAGCCAAGTAATGGACACTGGAATGGCTACAGTGTTGCCTGAAGTGGCTGCTGAGTGATAGGTCCACCTTATGGGGTAACTTGTGGTGATTGCCTTTGGCTAGACATTGAGATAGTGTGACTGAGTTTTTCTTTGGCCAATTGGCAGTCACTAGCATGATTTCTGGTTGGTCCTTCTTAATTTTCAGGAGGACGTTTTGTATTACTGGTAAGGGGGGAGGCATATAGGAACATCCCTTTCCATGCAAAGCTGAAGGCATTCACCCTCCAGGCTAGTGTAGTGTGATCCCTGATGCAGAAATTGGATAGTCGTCTGTTCTGGGGGGAGGCCAACAGATCCACTTGAGGTGTGCCCTATGTCTAAAAAGGTTTCCCTGTTCAACATCCATTCTTGAAGCTGTGAGGGTGCTTTGCTGAGCATGTTTTTATGGTGGTTACCTTTGGGGGGTGGATGGGAGGCCTCTGAGTAAGCGTTATGCAACCGAGTACAACTGGAGTTTCTTCAGTCGAGCTGCATAGGGCATCTGTTTGAGGCCATTGATCCTCTTGGTGAGGTACTTCTGTGGTCTTTCCAGCTGTTGCAGGTGTCTTGTAAGGTACATCCCAAATGGGGCACTGTACTCTAAGATGGGTCTGATGAGTGATGAGTAGAGGGGCACAATGACCTCTTTTGATCTGGATGCAAACCCTTTTGTGATTAGGTGGGCCACGAAGAAGGATTTTCTAACCACTTTGGCAATGTGATTATCAAAGGTGAGATTACTATCTACTTGGGTCCTCAGATCCCTTATTACGTCTTCTGTATTTAGAGGACTACCATCTATGTGGTAGTTTGTGGGTACTTTGTTTTTCCCCAACTCTCACCATGTGAGTTCTGCCCGTGAGCCAGCTGGCAACCCATATTTTGATGTAGGGGTTTATGTTCCGGCTGGTGAGCTTGTCTATAAGACCAGAATGGGGAATGGTGTTGAAGGCCTTAGCGAGGTCTAGGTAGGCTGTGTGTACCACCTTTCCTTCATCTATAGCCTTGGTAACTGTGTCAAAGAAGTCCACCAGGTTTAGGAGGCATGATCTGCCCTTAACAAAGTCAAACTGGGTAGGGTCCAGTGTTTGGAGGTTCCCAATGTCTCTGTTAATGTGTTCCATGATGATGTGCTCCATAGCCTTGCAGACCAACCTAGTCAGGATTATAGGGCGATAGTTCCCGGGGTCTGTTGTGGCTCCACCTTTGTGGAGCAGAATAACCATTGCTGTGCACCACTCTATGGGTATGTAGCCTGTGGAGAGGCTTGAGTTTGAACAGTGTGTTTAGGTGATGGGTTAGTTCGTCTTTGAGCTCATGTGGGACGCAGCCTGGGACACCGTCCTGTCCCATTGATGCTGTGTTTTTGGCTTTGGAGAGGGCTGTGTTAACCTGAGTGTCTGTGATTTCAGGGACTCTATATTCTTCTGGTATGGTTATGAGCCCTTTTCGGGGTGAGAGGGGGGTGAAGTTTGTGCTGAACCTGTCTGTCAGGATATTGGCGATATCGGTCGGTTCAGTGTATTTTGTGCCATTCTGCACCAACTCTGAGCAAATCTGAGCATTGCCACTTAGATTCTTGACATAGCTAAATAATGCCTTGTGGTTATCTTTGGAGTCCTTGGCAATTTTTCTTTCAAAGCTCACCTTGGATGATTTTATGAGGGATTGTAGTTTTTTGCTGATACTGATCAGGGATGTCTTCCCTTCTTGGGATTTGACTCTTTTTTTCTGTACTAGTTTCCTCCTTCTATTGTATAGCTTGTTTATAGCAGGAGTCCACCAGACTGGTTTCCTTTTCTTGGAGGAGTGAGTCTTGGTTTAGCTTGGGATGGCATGATCCATGCATTCTTGTAGCTGCCCGTAGAATGCATTAGTAAAGGATTTTGCAGCTTGGACTGTGTTATCCTTCAGCATGGGGCCTTTGAAACTTTCCAGTTCGGTCTTAAGTAACGTGAAGTTTGTTTTTTAAAAGTTTTTCACTGTGGCTTCCTTGTTCGGGGGTGGGGGCGGAATATGGATATCCAAAGTGATTTGTTTATGGTCAGATCTAACCAGTGAGGGGTTGACCTCTGGTGTGGAACACCAGTCGCCCATGTTGTTGATAACCAGGTCCAAAATGTTGTCACCTCTGGTGGAAGTGTTGACCAGTTGAATCAGGGCGTTTTGAGTTTATAAATTCTAGGAAAAGTTGGGCAAGGGAGTTAGTACTTGAGTAGTTATCCCAGTTAATGTTTGGGTAATTGAAATAACCCAATATTAGGGTGTTTGGTAGGACCTTTATGTTTCCTAGTGTTTCCAGAAACACGGAATGGGGGTCCTGGGACATGGGTGATTTGTAGAAAGTTACAATTTGAATTGCAGTTTTGTCCATTGTTAGTTGCACGTGGATGATCTCTGAAGCATCGTGCTGCGCCACTAACCTGGAGGTGTGGGTACTCTTGATGAATATGGATACGCACCTGCCTTTTGTATTTCGGGTTGGGTTCTGTGGTTCTGTGTCCGAAGTGTGCAGTGCAGGAATAGAAATAGATGTGTTTTTTACTTGAATAAATACACTTTTTATGGTTGAAAAAGATAATGGAGTGCCTGGTTGTCTCATTATACCTTTCTGTGGATTATTACATTTCAATATGTTCATTTTATTCAGTAGTAGTGTAGTAACATCGATGTTTGGAAACACAGAAATCTGGTATGCATACTTGTACATTCTGCACGACAAATGATGCTTAGGTGGTATATTGCTTGCATACACCTCTGTTGTATTTGCACCAGATACTGCTAGTGTGCACTGCGGCAATAGAAAGCTTAAAACATTACCCTGGTATCAGAGGTGGCAGTGCAACATATTTGTAGTGGCTTAACATGAGCGTAGCTCTAAGCAAGCACCATGTGAAACCTGAACAAGCACCTAGAATAATTCCGTGCAGCTTCCACACCTTAAGTCTGAAAATGAATTCACAAATTCACATGCTCACATGAACAGGAGTAGCTGCATATTGATGGCTAAAGGTGTATGGGCAAGTCGGGTTGTTACTACACTGCAAAAATGGTATGTAATGGTGGGGATATTTGGAAGGCATGAGCAAACACACCAGTATGTTACAGCCATAGCATCAATTGCAATGGAGGCTGGCAAATAGAATTAGTAAGGGATTTTGTCTGTGCATAAATATTTCAGCAGTGATCCTTTTCAGTGGCATCCATTATCTGATTAAAGGTAAATTAACCTTGATGTCCTTTATTTAAAAAAAATAAAAAATTACTTTGTGATAAGTGACTTCTGGACACAAGATAAAAAAGGGAAAATATGACACAAGAAAAAAAGGGGAAAATATAGCAATGTGGTTTGTATGTACAAAGAGAAATCCAGGGACACTGCAAAAGTTTTTTTTTTTTGCAAACCACCCAGTGGAGTAAAAATATGTGTAGGCAAACAATGCATACCAACACACTTTGCACATGTAAATCTCAATTTTTAACAAGTTGGAAGCATGAAGTGATACCTTAACACTTAAATTAATAAAGATATATACTGGTTCATAGTATAAATGTTTTATTCTTTATCTCCTTGGTGCAAGACCTTACAGGAGTTGCTACATAAACTGGATGCGAATGCAGTCAAGTAAGGCCATGGCTATAGTGCAGCAAATAAAAATGTCCCCTCTAACAAAGGAAATGCTAGAGCAAAGATTAAATTACATGAGTCAAGCACCCTGCTGAGATCTGCCAATCAATGGAATTACAAGGTCAAATTACCCTCAGGACTTTGACAGCTAGGGAAGCTAAGTGTTACGGGGGAGGGGAGAAGTAAATGGACTGGAATTCATTGTCTCACAAATTAGTGCCATTTAAACTAAATTAGAAAAAAAGGCAGCAGTAAACAGCACTTTGAATGTGTTCTGTGACATTTGCATTGTTTCTGTTTTAAGTAGTCTTTCAGCAGCAGGGAATGTTACTGACAGTGTTCTATTTTACTCAGTACTTTGTACGCATGCAACATCTATGAAATGACAGGAGCGTTAGGCAAACAGAGGCCTGCATGATGTAACATTTTTGAGCCAAACAATGATTTCTGGGATACTGAGTGGCAACCTGATTTATCCAAACCACGTCAATATGCTAGCCTCCATGTGGTCAGAGTCTGGAATTACATATAAAAATATTTAAAATCCTGTAAATAATCCCAGAGTGCTGTTAAAGTGGAGGAAACATCATGCCATGATGTTTTAAATATGTTTTTTGAGTCTGGGGGTGCGGTCCTCCTTTAATGACCACAGTCCCTGCCTCTTACTAAGAAATGTTGTACATATTCAAAGGAGTGCATTACTCATTGATACAGATACCATATACAATAACAATGAGATACACTGCTATTAGAAAAGCATAGACAGGGAATGTGACACCATAAATAAACAGAAGAATACAGCTGGAGTGTTGCACTCTTTGTTTAATACTGTGTGGGTACATATATATATATCGTAACTATTTCCAATATCCAAGTCATCCAGACAATTACTGTCAAATGACAAAGGACAATTTTCATAACTTGTTTCTATTACACTTTTAATGTGACGACACAATGACACATTCTGAGTACATCTGAACAGTTTTCCTCCTTGGTAGTATTTGTCTTTGTCTGTGGCAAATATGGGAAAAAAATCTGAAATGATTGTTATTAATACCCCAATCTGATGATTCAAATCCATACAGGTTATTGTTAAAAGATCATTTTTTTCCCTTTATTTTTTGCATGCATTTTGCATTGTGCTCCATTGACTGGCAGTGGTCATTACCAGTAAATAGCAGTAAAACTGAAAAAAATTAATTTGGAATATTATGAACTATACTTTCCTCAGCACTCTGGGCAGTACAGAGTGAATACATTGAAGCTATCAAATACCTATTTCTGTGGTATAAGGTTCAAATGAAGTTAGATTAAAGAAGCAGTAAAAGTTATGGAGGGTTCAAATACAGTTAATTACTAATTTTACAGAGGGGTATAAATAAATATTTTTGACACATTTATTGTTATCATGTTGTAGTTATATTAAACTCAAATATTCTCAGCAAGTAAGCTGTTGTCTGTACACTTTCACATTAGTTGTCATTAACTACAAGCCTGATAATGTGTTTCACAAAGTATATTTCTGATTTTGCAAGGAGATGTGAGAAGGATGAATGTGTCACTTGAATGCACTTTCTGTTTTGGCCATTGCTAGATATACAATTGACTGAAATAATTTTGCTACCAGCTTTTTTTTTCTCTCTGATATATTTTGCTTGAATGCCTTTTGCATTTACTCCTTACTCAGCAGCAAGCGAACACAACTCACCATTTATGGAAAAAAAAGTGAAAATGTAGTTTAGGCTGCCTTATGTAGAGCAAAAAGGCCTGGCAACAGCATGTTTTCATCTGGACAGTACTGAATGATGAAATTACACATGCCATGTACCTAATTATGTAGCACAAGGTATAAATACAGTGACTTTAGATAAAAAACACAGGTAATTAAAGATTCAAAAATAGATAAAAGATACTTTTTCAAAGAGTGCCAGAATCCCATTTATCACAACATTTTATTAGGAATGTAAAACTAAAGACAAATGAGAATGATAAACATGTTTATTGCAAGCAATGTATCACTATGCTTGCATAACTAAACTTTTTATTTAGCATATATCATTAATGCTTCACATGTAACCTCAAACTAAGGTGTGTACAGTTTCTTAGACATGACTTTTTATTCTTCTTTCAACTTTTTCCTGGTTAGGTGTTGCCACAGTGGATCATCTGTCTGCTCATGATTGGCAGTGGAGTTTTACAGTGTCAAGTTGCCAGCCCGGCGCCCAACCTTCCACAGAAGGCACACACACACAGACACACACACACACACACACACACACACACACACACACACACACACACACACACACACACACACTCACACCTAGGGCCAATTTATCCACCTACTGCATGTCTTTGGGATGTGGGAGGAAACTGGAGCACCCGGAGGAAGCCCATGCGACCACAGGGAGGACATGCAGACTCCGCACAGAAGGCACCCCAGCCGAGAATCAAACTGGAGAACCTCTAGCTGTGAGGTAGCAACACTAACCGCTGTACCACTGTGGCCACCCTAGTTTCCTAGACATGACAATGATGATATTTAACTTAAAATACACTTTCATATGTATGACGGGCACAATAGTTTTATTATAATCATCATGTCTTATGACATATCCTAATAGCACAGCATGTCTTCTGAGGTATGTATGCCACATAACCCAACCTGTATTACTCAGTTCATGCAATTCTGTACATTTAAAATATATTTACAAACAGAAATCCTGCCTTTTACATAAAATTCATTAATTATCTAATTAATTACATCATTCCCTCTTAAAGAGAGATATACTCGTATCAAATCCTGACTACATATTAAAACCATTAGTGTACAATTACTTGAACTTATATAAATTCACATCCTCACCATAGCTATTAAAACCATGACCATAAAGACATATTTTACCAATGTTCCTTTTTATGGCTAATGTTTTTATAATATAAACCATATTTACATAAAAATCTCAGCTTTCAGTCTTACAGTTGAGCTTATGTAAGTAGCGTTATTTAATCCAGGGTACTCAGAGGCATTAGCCCTTATTTGCCACCTAAGCTCTTTTGGTTCCAAATAATCATTAAGGGGACCCCCTCTCTCCCCTAGTATATCCTGGTCAATAATGATTAACTTAAAACTATGCCCATCATTAGATAATATATGTGCAGCTAAGGCATTTTTTTGTATCTTTCTCTGGATGTCATAACTATATTGGTAGACTCTGTTCCTAAAGGCATTGATAGTCTTCCTTATGTAGAAACTGGGGCACATAGAACATAGGGCTAAATTCAAAGAGAACTGGGTGGCATGGCAAAATGTGGCTTTTGTCTACAATGTAAGTATATGATTAAGTCTAAGGAGGTAGGTATACCAAACTATGGCAACTATATAATACAGAAGAAATTTACTTGCATTAGTAAGGCTGTGGTATATTTAGCCCTATGTTCTATGTGCCCCAGTTTCTATATAGGAAAGACTACCAATGCCTTTAGGAACAGAGTCTACCAACATAGTTATGACATCTGGAAAAAAGATACAAAAAAATGCCTTAGCTGCACATATATTATCTAATGATGGGCATAGTTTTAAGTTTATCATTATTGACATGGTTATATTTGGGGAGTGAGGCAGTCCCCATAATGATTATTTGGAACCAAAAGAGCTTAGGTGGCAAATAAGGGCTAATGCCTCCGAGTACCCTTGATTAAATAGTGCTAGTTCCGTAAGCTCAATTTTAAGACTGAAAGCTGAGTTTTTTATGTAAATATATTTTATATTATAAAAACATTAACCATAAAAAGGAACATAAGTAAAAAAATGTTTTTATGGTCATGGTTTTAAGAAATATGGTGAGGATGTGAATTTATATAAGTTCAACCAATTGTACACTAATGGTTTTAATATATAGTCAGGATTTGATATGAGGGTATCTCTCTTTAAGAGGGAATGATGTAATTAATTATATAATTAATTAATGTATATGAGGATGTGTTGGGCAGTATTGTGAGTATTTTGATGAAGTTTCTACAACAAGACAAAAGCGCTAAATAAAATTATTGAGTCGATTTCTGGCTTGGTTCTTTCATTTTTCTGCAATTCAGTTTGTGTGGTGCTTGTGTTTAATACTTTATTACAGAATAGTAATCATAAAATATTAACAGTAGTAGGGAATGTCAGGAATAATTAAATTATGATAATTGCAATTATTACATGTGAATGCATATATCCTATATCGCATAGGGAAATAGGGTCTATATCACTTCATCGAACCAACTTGGTCGAAATCTAAATTTATCAAATGGCTGTTTAATCAAAGTTTTTATAAGGAAAAACAACTGTTGGCCATCACTGGGAATTTGCCCTTTTCCCCCACTGTAGTGCAATCTCAGAGTTGGTATATTTAGTTTGGGGGTATGGGGGGCAAAGCCCCCCACTTGAGTGGGTTTTAAATTAGAATTTTGTCATGGGTGGTAGGTTGGCCAGTCATTGTTTTTCCCTATGAAAAACTTTGATTAAACGGCCATTTGATAATGTGAGGTTTCGACAAAGAGGGTTTGATTAATAGTGGTTTGATAATGTAAGAATTCAATGAAGTGATATAGACTGAGCAAAAAAAGGCTGCAGTTTTTTATCTCCTAGCAGTGAGGTTTGTTTGTTTTATGACACATTGTTACAAACTGGCAAAGACATACAATCGTCAATTATCACATTTATTTATGTATTGCAAAAAATAGTGTATTGGAAAAAATAAAACAATATGACATGCCATGGATCTAATCCTAGCTTTTTCCCTCACACCATCTCTTTATTTATTTTTTATTTTTATTTATATTATTATTATTTTTTGTGTGTATATGGTTTTATAATTTCTTGACATTCTGCCATTTACATACCTTGCAGTTGAAAACAAAATGACCACACAGACAGGAAGACCGACCAGTGCAGCTCAGCTCACCATTCCTCCACAGATGGTAGCTGTAATAGCATGGTTACTTTCAAGAAAATGCACTTAAATCTGCTCTGCTATAGGAATACAGAGTAAAGGCAGTCTAAAGGCAGTACTGTGAAACAGCTACTATAACAATTCTTAGACTGATGGCTATAATGAACTTCAATTTTCTATGTCCCTTGTTGAGATAATTTCCCCAGTTTATACACTGATAATTATGCATACTGTCCTGGGTTCGATTACAGCTGTAGTTCAAATTTTTGTTTTGTGATATTTCATATTCCTATCATGTAGTTAACTGCAGTCATCTGCATTTCTCTCCATTTACAATATTTCATTAACATTCCATTTGAATACTGCAGCAAGACATCATTTGTAAAATCTTTGCAGCCCCGACAGGGAAACTTAGCAAGCAAGCCTTATCCTGCTTATGTCTTAATGTTGGTTGCACTCTTCTACCCCTTCCCTTTCCCTCTAGACAGCACATTATTGTACAGAGCATGAGAGCTTGATAAAGAGTTAATAAGTAAGAGCAGCACACCATAGAGATGGCCCTACATGTCCCACAGAAAACACTGTTACTGTTCCTGTCTCCATCTGTATCTGTCTCTCTGTGTTCAACCCTTCTTTTTAGAAAGTATCACTATCCTTCAATTGTGCCATTTAAAGGGTGTGAGGTAGTATTTTCTTCTGTGACATGATTAAATAATGTTCACGTATATAGGTGGATTTTTCATTACTTTCAAGGATTCTAATCTAGACATTAGCAAAGTGTTACTGACTGTTTTTAATACACTATTTTACATGAATATGTTGGCTATGTATGGTTATGAGGCACCATTATCCAGCTTCTGTCATTTGTTACTTTGTCCTTGACTCCTTCTCACCCCATCTGTGTATTTTTGCCCTTCTGTGTCATTAGTTTTCTTCCTGTGCAGTTTCTCAATGTCTGGTGCTGAGTATCAACTGTAACTGAGCCTAAATTGAAGTACACAGCTTACAGCAAAATCTTGTGAATTTTTGCCTTCAGACACATTACTCTGGTGCCATTTGTGCTGCTGTGCTTAGCTATGTATAGTCTATTTAATCAACTTTTCAACAAGCTGAAAAGCTGAATGTACAGTTTACAATTATCCAGAGGGTAATAAAGATAAATACATACATTATCATTTTTAGCAATCTGCTGTCACACAGGGACTTTGTGAAGTATGACTTTCTAGATGGTGTGTTTAGATAACACTCAGGTATTACTTTTTATCTTGGAATGCTCACAAGGTTTGATTCCAGATGTATGCAAAAATATTTTTTGAATATTTCGTATGACTCATGTGGCTGTAAATATACTGCCTACACTTTTCCTTAACACACCATTATCCTGCTGCTATACTAATGTGCTTGCTTCCTATTATGAAGCTTTGCTTGTACAGATCTTGTTTGAATAATTATGCTGACAAAGCAAACAGTAATACAGCAGAAATATATGCAGAAATGAAACATGCACTAGTCAGTTTTTATGTCGGTATTGTGAATTCCTGCTGCTAAATGTCCACCTCTTCCGACTAATTGCTTGTCATCCAATAAACTTATTTGAGTCAAAGATGTTTCCAGAAGCCATGTTTCCACCAGCAATACCATGCTCGGTCCCTCATGCATTTCAAAATATACCTGTAGAATTCATATAAGGAGTGACTAAATGCAACTGTCATGACAAATATGTAAATCATGAAACATGAATCATGACCATGACACACATCTGTTCTTTATTCCATCAGGTTCATATATGGTTTTATGTGTATAGTGCTTTTCTGCATGAACGCCAGCAATGAGCACCATAGACTACTGCCAATTGCCATTTTAAGTTCAATACCTCTAGATATGATTACACAAGTGCTAATACTTTTCCATCAGCAATGTAACTGAGCTTGGCAATGCTGTGCTTCTTGCAGAGTGTAAAAACAAAAAACACAGCAAATAATTATTTTGTTTAGATCACACAACATCTGTATGTCTGTACTGAATTTTCATAAGTTGTCATGCTTTTAGAGTGCTGTTGACTAACTTAATTCAGTTGGTTAATGTATGTCTGCTCTCCAATAGCTATACTTGCAACTGTATTACAATATTGGTTAACCTGTTCACACCTAATCCATCACTGTTATTCTATAGTGCACTGTCTTATGTAGGAAGTGTCTGTTTGTCTTGTCAGTGCACATTGTGCAAGCATGAGACAAGTGTACAATTATCCAGAAATAAACTAGCAGGAACGTTGATAATCCACTGGTTTACCACTTTGATTTTCTTTGGCATCCCATACTGTGAAACATGTACATGTCTCTCACAATAGTACAATGTATATGAAGGACAGTATATAAATCTTAGTACAGAAGTGTGTCATTACATGGAATAATCACAGTGCTGTTATGTTGTCCTGTGCATATGCATTTGTCCTAAAACCTAAGATGCATAGTACCATCTGTTCCAAACAGTAGATTTTTACCAATTACACTGTGCTTTTTTACATAATTAAATTCAGACTTCTCCTGTGCTACTTGTGAATAATGCTTTCCTATCTAAGTTATGTAACTAGATAGGCAGGAGGTTCAGTAGGAAATGTGTATGTATGTGTGGGGGGACGTATAGTCACAGGTAAATAATGTTTGGTGTTTGTGTCTGCTTCCCCTGAGGAGAATGCATCTAACTTTGCACACAGCTCACTTATCCCATTTTTAACAAAAACATCCTGTCTGTAACACAGTGATAAGGTCACCTGTCAAAAGTGCACTCTCTCCCCATTTACATCAGACTTCTACTGTTGCACTTGCAAATAATAATGTGCTTTAGATTATATAGCTAGATAGGTAGGAGGTTTGAAGCTCAACATTGGGAAACTTTTTGTTTGTGTGTGTCTAATGCTTGGTGCTCTGTCCACTTGCCTGAGAAGAATTCATTTAGCTTTACACACAGCTACCTTATACCACTTTCTAAGGAAACATCTAATCTGCAACACTTTGATGAGGTCATCCTGTCAAAAGTGCACTTTCTGCCCTTAAGAGTCAGATTCTTCATGTAGTGCTTGTGAATAATGCAGTGCTCTTTAGATTGTGTAACTAGATAGGAGGTATAATGGTCAGCATGGGAAGCTTATTCATGTGCGTGTGTAAGGCTTGGTGATGTGTTTCTTACTCTAGGAAGAAATGTCTCTCACTTATCTCACTTTTAACATAAACAGCCTGTCAGTGACACAGTGATGAGGTCATCCTGTTAAAAATGCACTGTCTCCTTTTAAAATTAGGCTTTTCCTGTCGAACTTACAAATAATACTGTGCTCACTAAATTGTGTAACTATGTAGGAAGGAAGTTTAATGCTCAACATGGGAATCGTGTGTGCATCTGTGTGCGTGTGTGTGTGTGTGTGTGTGTGTGTGTGTGTGTGTGTGTGTGTGTGTGTGTGTGTGTGTGTGTGTGTGTGAAAGAGAGAGAGAGAGAGAGAGAGAGAGAGATGGGGGGGTGTATAGACTCAGGTGAGCATATCCTCCAACATAGCTGCGCTCAATCAATTTCCAGTATGGATAAGTATTTTAAACTGTTAGATGATTACACCATCCCCTTTTCCCTGCTTTCCCAACAACATCATGTCTGCAACACATTGATAAGGTCATTCTTTCTAAAGTACATTCTCAGACTATGATAGTTAGACTTTTCCTTTGGCACTTGCAGTTCATACAGAAATCTTTACATTTGTAACTACTTAGGTAGGTGTTACAAATAAAGCAGTAACTATCATGTCTGGGTAGAGCTCATAATATATTGGAATGCTTTCACTCAGTCTTGCAATGTATAACATTCCACTCAAGTGGCATGTTTTTCTAGAAATGTAATCCAATAACAATGTAATGAGTTTTAACCATATCAGTGTTTCTACAATGAAGTGGGATTGTCATCTCCTCAAAGATTCTCTATGTCTTACTTGGAGTCAGACTTCTACTGTGGCATGTGTTTAATGCAATGACCTGTAGATTATGTGACTAGATAGGTAGGATGTTCAAATCTCAGAGCAGTGAACTTGTCTATGTAGTGCTGTAGAATCAAATATGTATAACCTCCACAACAGCTGAAATCAATCCACTTCCACGTGGGGAAACCTTTAGAATAGTAGATGAGTTCCTAATCCTCTTATTCCACTTTTCATAATAACATCTTCTCTGCAACATATTGGTGAGGTCATTCTTTCTAAGGTGCACTGTCATACTTTAAAAGTCAGACTTCTGTGGCATATGTTTTTCTTACATTGTTCTCTAGATGTGTATCTAGATAATTAGGAGGTACAAATACAGCAGTGGTTACCTTCTAAGAATGTATGTGCAACTGCAAGTTGAATTTGGATTGGTTTACACACATTTGTAGTGGCAATATTTACAACCTTAGATGGCTGCAAAAGTAATTTTAACACACATCTCCATGAAAATAGACTGCTGATGTCATCCCTTCATAGGTGCTGTATGCTTCATTTGTACTCGGGGTTCTTCTGTGGTGCTGGTTGCTGATAATGTGTTCAGTAGATTGTGTAACTAGATAGGTAGGTGGTTCAAATCCACCCTTGTTTAAATAGTGTCGCCGTGATTGTTTTCATATACAGTTGGCCATTTCATAACCACCATACAGTACATGTAGACTTATGAGATGGATATTAAGTGGCACATTGTTAAACTATCAGATTCTAGCATCCCCAAGGGAAATGCATTTTTGACAACACATAATCCTTACATAACTGCAGTATCTCACAGTTGTAGGGTGACTTTTCCTGTGGTGCATGATCTTAATAATGTATTTTGTAGATTGTTTACCTACATAGGCAGGGGATTTGATGTCAGCTGTGAGTGTGGCTTTCTAGCTCAAATTCCGTAAACTACTCTTCAAATACCTATATGATACATAACTGTACAGTGTCACTACACATTTCAACCACTTTTTAACATAAATATCCAGCTAATAAACAATGGTGATATCATCCATTCAGCTGGGCACTGCTGTAGTTGTACAGCAACTTGTCATGTGGTACTTGCAATTCAGGCAGTAATCTCCAGCTTATGATCTTAGGTAGTAAGTTCAAATCCCACCATTACTGCTCAGACTATATTGTGTCAGTCTTATTGTGATTTTACATGTCACTAACATTGTTGCCCAACACATCTACAATGTACACATACAGATGTTGATTCCTCTTACAAAAAGATCTGATATTTTCTCACATAGCAATGCTTTTATTCAGAGTAATGTTGACATGATTACATTTTCCTTACATAACATTTGTAGTAAGCTTTCTCCTCTAGCACGAGGGAATGAAACAATATTCTGTATGCTTTTGCCTTTCTACAGCAATTACAGGCACACATATCCCTTGCAGCGATAACATGATGTAATGCCTTGACATACCAACATATGTCACAACTAAAGTGACACATTCATTCTCTACAACATCATGTATTTTCTGTAGTCAAATGGTTAGGTGTTAAAAACCAATATTCAGTGACTACCTGCATTGTGTGACCTTATTCTGTAATGCATGAATAGCATCCACAACAATTATAATGTGTACATGTACAGTGGGAGGGGCCTCCTCAGCACTTTTATCTCTGAGAGAGTTTTTGTGCACAATCTTATGATGTGATGACTTAGCATTGGTGGAGTGTGACACTTGTGTTAGGACTTCCACTATGGTGCTTGTGTTTCATCCACTTAGCTAGACTTAGATAGCTTGTTGTTCAATTCCTCAAAATGGCAACACTATATGAATGTACTGACATTACACAAAAACATCGTATCTAGTTATTTGAATTCATTTTTATGTTGGACAATGATGTATAATCGCATGTTAAGACTGCATGGCAGAGAAATGTGTATCTGTGGCAGGTCATCCTGTGAGTGCTCCTGTGGCATGTGCATTGAGTTTTGGCTTATAAACCATGCCTACACAGATAGACTGCAGTTCAGTTCTGGAACAGTGTGTTTACTACACAATGGAAACAGCTTTCTTGGAGAAGAAGCATTAATATTGTACTGCTCACTTTTGTGTGGACAGTAACATAGGTAGCTCCTTTTCAGCAAGCTGAATAAATTAGATTGTTGACATATTCATAACTCCTTTCTTACTTCACATATCGATTTCAGTTATTTTTGATAGTCTCCATTACTATTTCCTGTGGTACATGTAGTCGAGATCTGTATAGAGCCTAGAATCATAGGCAGAGGTTTGAATCTGGTGACATCTGTATGTCAGACAGCAGTGGCTTACACATAAAAAGCAGTTATGGCACATTCAGAGGACCGCCTGTTTCAATCAATTGCCCTACAGTGTAGGGCATCCATACCCCTTCTGACAGGAAAGTACTGCAAGCCTTTCAAGGGTGCTCTTCATGACAAAACCAATATGACTGTTTCTGTGGTGCCCATGATTGATATGCATCCTTCCAATATCAGCTCTGGCATGTGTTCAAAAATTACAAGATGCAAATGTTTATTATGTCATTCATTGTTCAAAAGCATTCCTTATTTCCAAAATAATTTTGCTCTGTACTGCATATCTTCATGCAAGCATTTCTTTATTAGTACAATTATTCTCACCGCACTATACAGCTTAATGACAGGTGACTGCTTCCATAAAATGAATCTTACTATAGATCATGCTGCCAAATCATAAGAAAGTGTGATTAGGCCCCTGCTGTGACACTTCCTTGTATGTTGGTGCAGTTGAATTAATGTTATTTTATGGTTCACTGTAAATCCTTGTGAGCATGCCCAGTAAAACGATGTATGAGATGTGTGCCATTTACCAGTGGAAATCTTGAAGTCATGAAATGTTATCCAATCTGTGTTGTCATTTGTCACTTGTGTATGTTGAGGGTTATTATATTACTATTCAGCATTTACATGTCTATACAACACATGCTTGTCTATTACATGATTATATGTGATAGATCTATTTTCTATGGGTGCCAATATCAGTTATTTTCATAAACATGTCCATTTCTGATGTGCATTACACAACAGCTGTAAGGTTAATTTATTTCTTTGTATATATACTGAAGTGGAGACTACAGCAGTGGTGTCAGCTAGCATACAAAAATTCCCTTTATATACATCTCATATGGAATAACTGCAGTCTATGCATTTATTCCATAACGATTCCACTGTCTTTCCTAACTGTATCTCATCTCATCATTTTATTAAGATGTATATCATATTAACTTCCATTTGTTACATTGCATCTTTATGTCCCTCTCACATCTTTTTTTAGCATGGCTTTTTTATAAATCAAGTATTGTCATTGAGATTGCTTATAGTTACATCAATATGGCAGTATTTGTATGTTACAGATGTTTCTTTTACATTCCAGCACATTTGTCTGTAGTATCTGAGTACATTTTTCCCATTTCCCTTCCCTATTAATTGCATCTGTAGTACAACCAATGTCATTTGTGTTTGGTTTCCCATTTCATGTCCCCTCCTTCAGAAATATTTTAAAATATTTGTCCTTAGTACTTGTGGGCTACAGTGCACAATCTCATATTAGGTCTGCTTATAAGCAAGCCAGTTACAATCTGAGCTCATGCTTGCAGGCATCTTTCAATGGCCATGAACACTATTCCTGGGTATGAAACAATGTTTGCAAACATATAGGCACAATCAGCACCATGCATATTTGATTAGCCCTGCTGCTCATTGCACTAATGCACTTAAATCACATAAGCTTAGCATAACACCAGCACAATTGCTAATGAATCCAGGGAATGTTTATATGCTGCCACTTGGTCTAACACCATGTCTAATTTTGGAAATCAGGCTATTATTTATTAGCTATGCAGGTTTTTATGTGCACATTTCTCTAAATGTTTTGAGAGAGAGACAGAGAGGGGATAAAATGACAAGTGATCTGAACTGGTAGCTCTGAAGAGATGCTGCCTTTATAATTTGGTTTTGTATAAGATCTTTTCCCATAGGCTAGGCACATAGTATTCTTTTTGATATATATCTTGCTTAAGAATGATATTGATAAGCTACCGAGTGAGTGGCTATTTATAAAAACCCATATGATATGTTATCAGGAACTAATGAGTCTATCATCAATGTTGTTAGGAAATATATTTTGCTGTGCTCCAGCCTAATATACTTTGCTAAAGATTTTACCTATCTTGGTTAGTTGGGTTACTAGATAGGTAAGTCCATATCAGTTTATAGTTTTAAGCTGTTCGTTAGAGGAAGAAGGAGTAGGTATTTTGTACAATTCAATATTTCAAATCCTACAATTATTACATTTTATTTTAATTTTGAAGTGACTAAAGAAAGGATTATTGTATTAATACTGCACAAGAATTTCTTGAACTTGGAGGAATGTATATGGTTATGATACAGAGAACTTTGCATGTAATTGTTTGTAATGCGCAGTTTTAATTTTCCAAAGTCAGGTACAGCTAAGTTGATCAATATTATTTGACATTTGAGTATAGTATTGCTATAATGCCAGTGCTTTTTATTGTTCTTACTTTTTTTTATTATTCTATATCTTGGTAGTAAAATTTTCATTACCTTTCACTATATCACAGACTCACTAAATTGGCTTATACTAATTTTCCACAAATGGTCAAAACAAAATTAATCAAATATATATAAAAAATGTTTTATGCCCCTCACATCCCTGCTATTATTATATATACCAAATCCATAACTGCACAATAGCGGGGAAAGGGCAAAATCTCCATCCCCAATGTGTAGCGATCATGTAAAACAAATATTTCCTGTGATGAACCACCAGTTTGACAAAACAATCTTCCTAACTAAACATTTGATGTAACAAACATACAATCAAATGCACTGCATCCAAAATTTCTTCATATTTTGCCTTTGCTTTAAGACAACTTTCAGTAATGCATAGAATATCTAGTATAATTTGTTATTCAATACTGAAAGTAATTTATTTTATTGTAGACACTTCTTGTACTAATGTGGCATGACTATTTCATGGTTAAAATGTGTAGCTTTTTGACTAGATTATGAATATTATGAGTTATGGTAAGTGGGTGCAGGGCCCCAATAAACGTCTTTAGATGGTAGGAGGTTAAACATTATGGCTGTATATTATTGCAGAAGCATTTACCTCACTTTATTTTCCTAAGAACCTCAGTAAGTTTTGTATATGTTCTTTAAAGTCAATGATATTTGCTAACCATGAGATGTCTGTGCATGTGAATTTCGTGTCAGAGGAGATAAGGTGACAATATAAACAACACTCTGTAATTTTATTAAAAAAGTGTGTTCTTCGGGACATTTTATACAACCTCTATGTAATTCTTTTATTGAATTCTGTAATGTAATAGTTTTAAATCCAAACTTTGATTAATCAGTCATTTAATACTAAGAGGCAAAAAGGTAAGTGATTTCATAATCATAAAAATGACTAAGCTACTCTTATTTCCCCAAATCTTAAACTCACATAAAAGAAACCTTAAAAATATCCTCTCTCAACAATGCTGAAAGTAAAGTTATACCACACACTAAATTACATGGTATCACAATAGATTATCAACTGAAATTTGATCTTCATATTCAATATTGTATATAAAAAAATACCAAAAACTCGGTGTGTTCTACAGATCAAAAAAAGTCTTACTAGCGCTTGAAGAGTTACTGCTGCTAATGCATACCTCCTTGATTCTCTACTATATGCCTCGCATATTTTATCAATTTTCAGATCTCCAGGAGATCAAAACTTCAGCTCTGCTATAACAAAGTAGTCAGATTTGCAGCCAATCGGACATACAGCTCCCATCACTGTACTTCCCTTAAATCTTTAAACTGGCTCAAGTTACCTTACTATATCAAGTTAACTCAACTCCTCCTTGCTCATAAAACAGTATACATATCCTCATCTTGTCCAGCAACCGACCATTCTTAACCATTACCTCCCAAACTGCCTTCTCTACCCATCAGAGAAACACCTTCTTAATACTATAAACCAAAAATATATATAGGTCAAAGCCTATATTCCTACTCAGTGGCCTAAGCCTGGAACAACATTCCCACATATATTAGAGCAATGCTTTAAAGTCACATAATCAAACAGTTGTTATAGAAATTCCTCCTCATGTCTTGGCTGTGTACATGTCTTGCACCAGACTGTTACTACCTTTAATTTATTTCCATTCTCTTTCCCTTACATTTCCTCTTTCCTTTCTCTTTTTCTGTAATTTCCAAAATTTCCAAGCACTTCTCCTATGGCTCCCTGCTTCTTTTTTCTCCTCTTTCTCCCCATCTGTAATAACTCTTACCATTATCCCAGTATTTTCACCCATATTTTACATATTTATCATCTGTCATCAGTATTAATAGTATCTTATATTTGGTGTTCAATATTTTCAATGAATGTTTCACTTATTTGACTATATTTATCTTGTATATTGATTCTCCAGTTTTCTGTAAGATTTTGTCATACCATTCTTTATTGTGCAAGTCCACTGTTATGTTATATTGTTCTTAGTGTGTTAGGATTATCTTGTTTATTATTAATTGACTTATGTCTGTAGAACTGTTCTCCCCAAGCCTCCACTGAATATGGGATTCTTGCCCTGTTGGACTTCCAGGTAAACAAATGTCAAATGAATGAATGAATAAATAAATAAATAACTAAATAAATAAAAATTCCTTGGAAAATAGAATGTGTCCAGTTTACTTATTGCTCATTTTGAATAAATTCTACACAAGGAAAATATAAAAGGGACAGAACAGTCAGTGAAATAGTACAGTTCAGAGAAACTTTAATTTTTTTTTTAACTTTCTTGTTAGCCTGAACATAACAACAGGTTCTTATAGTCAGCCTCCTCTAGGCCTCTGCATTTGTTACCATAATCTTTTGTTTGTCTGATACAAAACAATTCTCCTCATATTGGGTAATAATCAAAGATGTTCACCTCATGCATGTTTGGCCACTGAGTTTCCCAAATCCCTTCTTGAAACAGCAGGCAGATGCTCCAAAGGTCTTCTGAATTCTAGATTCCAAAGGTCTTCTGAATTCTAGATTTCCCAGCATAAATGGGTACATCTACAGCTAATCAAATCCATCACATAAGTTCTCTAGAAGGTTAGAAACTGAACTGCAACAAATTCTCCCACTAAATATATTATAAGTATTCCTTGTTCAGTCAGTCTTCAAGCCTTATAACAGGTTTACATTTGATAAAGGTATAATACAAGGTTCAAGCCATGGTCTGTTCCTGTTCACAATGTTTAAAATGAGTTGCTGAATCAATGTGGTAATACTATACTTGTCCACTATGCAGACAGTTCTACCAATGTTCTGCCTGACTCTTCCATTTCATCTATCAAAAGTAAATTGGAAGCCTCTTTTCACATACTTCAAAACTGGCTCATTAGTCTAGACCTGTATCTCATTGCTTGTAACCCCAGGTCTTCACTGGTATTGGCAAACTCATTCCACAGTAATGGCAAATGCATCATATCTAGTGGCTTGTTGCACTCATGCATCACTCTTAGTCTTCATTCCATTAATAATTAATCCATTGTGGAGAACAGCATTTATAAATGTCTTGGTTGTATCAATGGCAATACATATAGTTACTTATATATATGCCTTTGTTAGGCTTACCTCTGGATAGTCACTTGTATGCATGTCTAATGTTTGATTTAAAGGAAAGTGAATACAATTATGAACACAGTAATATATCCCAACTTGTTGCCACTAGACTGCTCTCTGCCAATAAGCAAGCAATAGTGACCTTCAGTGTATAATACTGAGGTTTTATTGTGAGAAAATTTAAAGAAATAAGGAGCACACTGTCCACAGCCACCACATGAGCTATAGTCAGTTTCTTGTAGAACTTTGAGATTCATTTATTAAGAAAGTTAAATAAATAATGACTGCATTGTCTATGACCTCCACACAAGATGAAGCAGACTTCTAAGGACACATTTGAGCAGGGACAATTTTGGACTAGATGGGGATCGGTAAAGAGGGTGAGGATTGAGCTCCCTTGTAAGTCTGTTTCATTTTTATTTTATGCAGGCAGGGTTCTGGGGTGCTGCTAGACATTCATAAACAGGGGGTGTGTGTAAAGATACCCGCCAGTGGGGTGCACAGGAGTTTTATTCTAGCTAAAGAACTTTTTTATTTCTTTTTTGCTTTACACAGACTGCTGAACATAAGACCACATGATCTATTGAGTGAGAGCTATTTATGGCCCATTAATTCCTAGTAAGTCAAGAATGTTTCATGAAGCTGTCATCTTGACAGCCATTAGACCATGGTAGTGGTGAGAGGTCTGAATCACTGCAGAGGGACTGACTTTACCACTAATACAATGGCATGCCTGCTACTTTACAAACCCCTACAAGGTATATTGTACCAGTTTAGCTGGTCCCACCAAAATCACCCCACATAACTTGTTTTCTGGGGCCATTGTCTTATGCCACACTCTTGGACCACCAGGTAAAACAGGGGTGAGCCACCACAAATTTCCATCCCAGATGAGTGTACAGACATAAGCTGTGTGTCTCTCGGTTTACTATTGTATTTTCAAATGGCAGTCAGTCGGGAATGGGTTAGTCAAAAGGCAGTTTTCTAGGAGGCAGAATGCTGAACCAGATAACATTGAATGCAGTACAGTGAATGGGTAGTGTACTTTGATTATCTGAGTTTGGGCTTGTGAGTAGAGATCGCTGTTCAGTGGGGAACAGGGAAATAACCCATTTCCTCATTGTAGTGCGATCTTGGAGTTGGTATATATAATTTGCAGGGGGGGTGTAGGGGGCCTTGGCCCTTGCAAAATAGTGAAGTAAATGTACCGTTCACTGTAGAGTGTAATGGTATGCTAGGGTGCATAGCATGGGTGACTGATGTCACCTCCTGCTATATGAAATATATCGAATTACAGGTGTTGATGTATTCAGTTTCAACGTGGCCACTGTTTCGGTGATCAGTATTCGGCATTTTGGGTCGACATTGTGACTGGTCGACCAATGCAGTTTCAATACAACAGTAAACTGTGTCTCTCTCTTTTACCCATCTCAGCCTTCTCTTCCAGCTTCTTGGGTCACTAATCAATCTTGGATCATCTGGGCCACAGCCAGGGTTTCATCTGCTTTTTTTTTTCAGATTTTTTTTTAATTGTATTCAAGTAATGTTATGTTTTATTTAGAAAAATTGATACAATGTTACTCATCTGAAAGTGATTCAAGTTAATACAGGGAAACAACTTTGGTAACATATAGTTGCTGAAAGTCAGCTCTATGGTATGGAAGGATAAAGCCATGACTATGGCCCAGGTAATGTGAGTTCAATAATTGGTTTGGACACCCACAGTAGTTAGCAGAAGGAGGAAAAGAATGAAGAATGTTAAACCCTTTCTGCCTTTTTTCAGAGGTAATGCTGGATAGTGACATATTAAGTTGGGTGGGCCATTCTTCATAGTCCTACTGGAAGACGAGGCTGTAAACAGCAGTCAGGCTAGGCATGCTGGTGAGTTTGGTTAGTGCTGCCACCTATAGGTGAGGTAGTGCCTTCTCTATACCATGCCTTATGGTATGCAATGACCTGTTAGGTACTGTCCAGCACATAGAGGGAGGTAAAGCTTTATTCTAGTCATGAATCCATTTATGGTGTAAGCAAATATGATGGCTCTCAGGTCTTCCCTCCTCCCTGCACTATCATCCTGACAAAGATGATTACAGACAAACTTGAAGTTAAACTAGAAGGACTGCAGATGGATTTAGCTTGGGGGGAGGGGGCTAACACACCTGAAGAGCAATTTCTGCTAAATTTGAATTTCAGGGGGTGTATGTATATATATATATATATATATATATATATATATATATATATATATATATATATATATATATATATATATATATATATATATATATATATATATATAGCTACACACACACACATATGCATGTGTATGTTTATGTTTATGTTTATGTGTGTGTGTGTGTGTGTGTGTGTGTGTGTGTGTGTGTGTGTGTGTGTGTATGTGTGTGTGTGTGTATGTGTGTGTGTGTATTAGATTTTTTGATTTATTGGGAACACAATAACCTTTACAATGGTGTATATATAAAAGAGCCAAACACTAGCAGCCTAACAAACTCATAACTTTAATAACAAAACAAAACCTGGAGATAAAAAAAGTCACGGTTTAGCGCTTTTATCTTGTATAAAAGACATCATCAGAACCATGAAACAGAATATAAAAACATTTTTTTAAAGGAAATTCATAAGCACTCCCCTAGAAACACCCAATCAGGTGGCAAGGACCACTAAAGCCTGGGAAAATCTTAAAGAGACAATAAATACAAAATGAATAACACTATTTACAACTTGGAGGCTCTCATTTTAAGTTCACTGATAATAGAAATGCTATCATTAATCCCTGGCAAATGTGTTGCTTCTAATCTAAGTTGCCACAACATTTCACAGTGCAATAATTTTTTCTTCCAGACCCTGTGTAGTCAGCTGCTTGTACTTGTTGCAAAATAATATAACACCAGTTAATAATAATATAGCATAAGCAGAGAATGGCACACATAATAAACATCATGCTTGCTGTTGTCATGCTGATGTCACACATCCAGCTATAGGGCCATATTCCAAAACATTGGAGTAGTGAGGTTGTACAGTTTCTGTCATCCTACTATCACTAATCCAAACATTAAAATTAAACCTAACGCTGAGATAATATTATCCTAGGGGCAGCATCCATTCAGTTTCAGCCAAATTCCCAGGGCATGGTAGTTCCATTTCTATCGTGAAGGTGATATTGCAGGCAGAGAGCCTGCCCACAACACTTGGTTAGACATATAGGTGAAACAGCAAGTCTAGGTGGCTGTTCAGTACTAAAGCTCCATCATTAGGGAATACTGCTGAATGCAGACTTGCACAAACAAAGATAAAAAGGCTATGATCCAGGTCCATACATAGTGACTGATGTTTTCCTCAGAACCCTAAGACAGTGGAAGTTTTATAGGTTAGAATGGCAAAATGAAATTGATTGGAGTGTTTTTCAGCATGGTTGAACAACTTCATTGTGGCTAGCTAGTAGAGAAATTATATGTAAAATATATATTAGTGATTATCCCATGGTCACTAGCTTGACCATGCCTTAGCAAGCACACATTTCCTATATATCACAGCCCTCCTTTTCAATTTTATTTAATAGGCTGATGGTGTGCTAGGGTTTAGCTATAACTAGTCTGTAAACACATGATTACAATCATAAAAGTTCACATTTAAAATAAAAAAATATTTAATTTTAAAATACTACAATAAATGATTACACTAAAAAGAAATCATCTGAAATGCACAACATGTTGATCGGATAGCCTCTGTGATGTTGCATCTCTCTGACTTATCTGAGCTTCTATTCCTTCTACATGACATCTCCTGGATGTAGCAGTCTTTGCTGCTCTTGGTAACCTTAGATTAGACCCTCTTGTGGGACCATAACAGACCTTTGGAGTATAAGGCAGTATTTGACTCCATAGCTGCCAAGTACTGTATCACTTCCTTTATCACCTTCTCTCTTTCCCACTCTTTTATAAACCAGGAGGCTTGGGATTTTGGAAGTTAATGTTAGGTACCCAGTACAGGTGCCTTTTGTTGTATTTGAATAACTGTCCTGCCTTTGTCTCTACTATGAAGAATCTCATTGTCTGAGTGGCTCAGATTACCAAATCCTCATTCTGCCTTTGTGCATGGTCTTTGGGTGAATAAGCTACTTTATTGAAGTAGGCTTTTTGAAGTTTTATGTGTTTTCCTGTTCTGATTTGAGTCTGTATGCATGTGCTGGTGTAAGTAAAGCTGATGAGGTTGTAGTCACAATCCATTGTGAATTATAACACAGACAAGGCCACAGGCTGCAGGAGTATACAGGACCGATCTAAGAGAACTTGATACAAATCTTGATTTCCCACCTGATGAACATTTTTTCAATATGTTCTTGACTGTTTGCAGTTTCTTCAGCCTGAGAAATAAGCTTCATATATTTGGGGGGTGATTTAGCATAGGTAAAATTCAAAATGGTGTCAATGTTGGAAAATTATTGGATTTTCAGCTGCAGACATTTGACTAATTGCAGGACTTATGGTATCCCATGATGTAAAAAATGTCTTTTTTCACAAATGAATGATGGCCTTGGATGAATTCCAAGTTAGTTTGACAACTCCTGACAAACAATGGAAGAAATTAAATTGTATTTAATCCACTGTCACTTTACACTAGTGTCATTCTGGGATTTCATCTTGTGCTATTTCCTAATTCGGCTGAACTCTTCTATAATGATTGCATTTATGATAACACATGACCAACAGCTTAGTTTGGCAGGACATTCTAGGCCAGTCATGGGCCCACTCTTTGTAAAGTAAGCTTCAAGAATACATTGAAGGATCAACTTTTTCAAAGATTTAAGCTCACTTACTTTGCTTAATTTAAACAAGCCTTAACACATTTCTTCGCAATAGCTTAAATAATACTGAATTAATGGGAGTGCTCTCTTTCATTTCATGGACCAACCATTTGGCACTAACAGTGCTATTTCTGCTAATGCTGCTATATTTCTGGATCCTTTCTATAATATCATATGAACGTTTTAGTTTTTCTTTCATGAGGGGCAGATATAAGGATACATCCAAGAACCTGTTTCATTGTCTTTGAGTTAGGATCTGCTGAGTACATCAGCAACATACATATCATTGCCAAGTATACTCTACTTGTGCATCAAAACATTGAATACTCTGCACCATCTGTTGAAGAAGTAGTCATGCTTGATGCAGGGTCTTCTGGAAAGTATTTTGTAAAGGCTTGTGGTCTAACTCCATGTTTACAAACTTCCCATACAAATATTCATAAAACTTTCCACAGTCATACAAAATGGCCAGCAGCTCTTTATCAATTTGCGTATATCAAGTCTAGGCAAGCCAGCATGACTGATATTAACTTGCATAAACAGTGGCATCAGAGTATCTCATGGTGGGAGTCTCTGTCACTGACTCCTTTAAAAATTCAAAACTGCATTAATGCTCAAGCTCCCAACATCACTAAGAATTGTTTTCCAAGAGATCCTGTAATAGAAGGGACACCTGAGACACACTGGGTGTTACATTTTATCAGGTATTAGACCATACTTAAAGCCTCTAAAGGATTGACTTATCATCCATCTGTGTCATGTGAAACACATCTTGCTGCTTTGCTGCCTCATGTCTTATAGCCTCAAGTTATAGTCTTCTCTAGTCTCACCCTGTAGCAGCAGATTATCACTTATATTACCTATTCACCCACGCCATGCTCTAAAGCAATAAACCCATACCTTGATGAGATGACCCAGATTTGATTAGCAGTCTGAATACTAGAGGTAACAGCATCAGATAGTGGATGCAATGCTAGCAATGTTAGCTCATGTATCCAAGGGTGAGTGAGAAAGTCTGAATGTCACAATGCTGACACTCTTATGGAAAGGGGATGTGGGAAATGCAATACCTACTGGAAATGTGTAGGTATCTCTGTCTGGCTGGTGACAGCAACCTCTTTAGTACATGTGCAGAATAACACATTGCATTCCTCACTGGTGACTTAGCACTCATCTATATGACATGCTGGACTCCAATATGGCACTTTTTAAGGTTCAGTATGACACTACAATGATATAGTCTATCTATCAGCCTTCTCAGTCTGTGGTCCTGCTTATCCTTGGTCTGCCCCCGATCGGTGTGTCATGTATGACCTTAACTGACCCTTGTCGTCCTTCCTTGATGTGGCCAAGTACCTTTTAAAATACTTTCAGTGCTTATTGGATTCCCAATGGCATACAGAGGAAACTAAATTGTCCATTTGGCATATTAAATGTACAGAGTCTAGGAGTTTGGTCCTTGAGCTTAGTTTGAAAAAAAAATCCCAGCAAAAACTGAGAAGCATTTATCCCCTAACATAATTGCAGTACTTCTTACCCATCTTTAGAGGATAGTGCTCTTTTTTCATAGCTTTATTTACATTCTGTATTTTGCAAAGATTTTATTTTATTATGTTTAGCTTACAGTCACCATGCTTTTCAACCCTGTCTGGCTATGGCAACCTTAGAGCCTTATTGCTGCATGCTCTCTTCTATGAGTCTAAGTCAAAGATGCCACTTCAAGTTTAAGCTATATACTGTATTGTGCACATAGGTATTGCAAGCCTGTAAAGAGGTCTTTGAAGTCTACAAAACATACAGATGCGTATCTGAAATCCCATGTCTACTTTTCTGCCTTTCATTGCTTAAGCATAGTAATTTATTTGTTCACTATAATTCTATCAGCTGACAGTATGGGGAAATTTGTTGTGTTGAACAAGGTCTCTTTGGATACCAAGAGAGAACTAGATTCCATATTACTCAACAGATAAGACTGACAAGACTGTACAGTATGATTCACTTAACCACACTGAACTACTTACAGCTGAATTTGCCTAATGCGCAGGTTTATTAAGAAGTTATGACCTAGGACAACAGTTTGCACTTCTGAATTGTGTATACATATTTAAAAACATTTTGTACACTTTTCTGAAGCCTGTGCCCTACTTGTATTAATAGAGTGAATACAGGACATCCCAATGTACATTTTCTACCTAATACTTTAAACAATCTTTCTTCCATTATGTCACACTCAGTATGCATACCCAGTTTTGATAGCAGTCCTCTGGCTATTTCTTGACCGTCTCTTGCATAGTATTTTTTTCCTTTGACAATATTGCAATCTTATGGGGACAGATGAATTCACAGCAGACAGTTCAATAGTGCCAACCATCATTTCTTTCTTCAGTAATGAACTTGTCTGCTCTTAGATGGGAGCAAAAGAACTTTATCAATGAGAGATTGTAGCACCTTTTGTTTATTTTTATCACTATGAAACTTTGCATTGTACATCCTTGTGAAAAAATAGAGTAATATATTGGTAGCAAACATTACTGATTGCAGGGCAAGCTCTGTCATATTGGCTGAACCACAGCTGTCTTTCTTTGGGTTTTATCTTGATCCTGCTTTGTTGTTTTTATGCCCTGTAAGGATTCATAGCACTCCACCATCTGTCTAACTGGACCTATTGTACTTCATTAGCATTCTGTTTACAATTTTATCTTCCAATTGCCTAGCTTCTCTGTTAACTCTTTCACTTACAAACTTTTATTGGCTTTACAATATCAATAACCTTTCCAACATTAAATCATTACTAAAGTCTTTCGGCTTTTCCTGGTTAGGGGTCGCCACAGCGGAACTCTGGTCCGCTAATGATTGGCAGTGGGTTTTTACAGTGCTGAGTTGCCAGACTAACTCCCAACCTCCAAAGAAGGCACACCCATTCACGCACGCACCTACCTGCATGTCTTTAACATCACTCGACCGCAACATTAAATCATTACTACAGTACATAAAAGCTTTCTTTTTACTTTATCACTGATAGTACCATACAAAACAGTCCCCTGGATTTACTAAACTTCCATGCAAGACTAGCTTAGTCCTACACAGAAGCGCCCATTTAGGAGCAGGATGGCAGCATGCCATGCATATTAATAAGGCGCACTGCCCGAGCTCCTAGGCTTACACGGAGTGTGTAAGAGTGCAGGGGGCGTGTCTGAAAGCAGAGCTCTAAGAATAAACATGCCCCTGCAATGTAGAACAGCAGAAAGGGGTAAGGAATGAGCAAGACTACTCACAGGTGTTTGCATATCCCCACCAACAGTTCCCCATGTGTACAACAGCAACAGTACATATAAATAAAATGAAGAAACCCTTTTATTTATTTATTTTTTAAATCTGATTAAAGCTAACCGTAAGGGTGTGGGTGTGCCCATCACTTAGCAATGTAACTGTTAAGCAGCTTAAAAGGCTGAAGAGGATAACAAGAAGATATATACAAATGATGCAGCATAGTAATAGTGTAGTAGGTAGAGCATTCACCTTCTAAATAGGCATCCGTGGTTCGAGTCCCACTGCAACACTTTCCATGGCAAATCATGTTCTGACCAATATTTTTGTTGCAAAACCCACTAAATAACATATATTTATGAACTGGAGTACTGCAGGAAATTCACACGTGAAGTGTCAGTGTCATAATGAATAAGGCACTAGCAAGGAAAAATAAGCAGTAGTAAGCATATTTAAGCACCAGTAAGTGGGTTTAAGTGTGTTTGCGTGGGGGTAAGCAATGTCTAGACTGGCTAAGCAATTCTGAAGCTAACTCTCTGTAAGCAGATGTAATGCTAGGTTAGCAGTCTTACCGTCACGCAAACCCACTTACAAGTGCTCAAAAGTGCCTTAATCACTCTGTATCCAACAGCCCTTGTTCTGCCCATCAACAAAATAAACAGCCATGCAGGTCTCGAACCCATGATCCTATACACCATAGCCCCAGTAGATATCCACCAAGCCATCACAGAAGTACAAAAGAAGGAGGTAGTAGCAAACATGTCCTCACCATAGTATAACCAAAATGAACCTGTGAAAGTCATCAGTATACAGTCATATGTGCCATAACCCACTACATAACATAAATATGTGAACTGGAGTACAGCAGTACGCCCAGAAGTGAGGTGTAATTGTAATAGAGTGTCGAAGTACCCAATAAAACACAAGGACCCCACAGAGTGTATGTACACATCAATCAGGGATACTAGGCATACATATAAGGTGCAATGAATAATAACACAATGCCAAAAAGGCATTATAATGAATGTGTAATGTAGGCAATGCTAAGCATTGCACAGGCCAGCTTAGGAGGTGTGAGCAATGTGTAGACCAGCTAACTCTTTGTGGCCAGTGGTATACCCATTTAAGCAATGCCAGCCTTAGGTAAGCAGATTTGCCCATAGCTTAGTCTTTTCAAAACTGGCCAATAATGGAAACATGCAGGAAATTGGCCCTACTTAAACCCAAGAGGCAGGAATACAGCCCATAACTGGTTGTAGTTTCCTCTTTCAGGCACTATGGCAGTAAGGGGAGAAGGAGTGCACTTCCTGGAGTAGTGCTCGTGCATCCAGGAGTCCAAGGTCATGGCAGGACTCCTAGTTAAAGACCATGCACAGAGACTGCTGCAGGGCCAGTACCAGGACTCTCAATATAAGGTGGAGGCCAGGGACCATCTCACCCATGACTTCACCAGTGCCACTGGCATACCCCGAACTGGTGACCAGGTCAGGCACCACTATGGCGACCTGAAGGGGCGGAAGGGGGGCCTCTTAGAGGAGTGGCTCCAAGATGCTAGAGCATCAGGGGATGTTCCAGCCATGTGTAAGTATCACCCCGATATGTGTGTAATAAGTGCCAGCTCATGTATATCATGGATAGGTATGGCTAAATATTTCTTTTATGTACCCTACAGCAGGAACGGAGCGGGCCGCGAACCAGGAGGCCCACATCTACCGCCTGGCAGTGTTGCAACTCGAGGCAGTTCAGTAAGACTTATGCTTTTACTGTCATAGGAAATAAAAATAATAGTAGTAGTAAATTAATTGCTAGTATAAAACCTGTATTGTTCATGGCAAGCACTGCATATGCTAGAGAATATGACAGGAAGAGTCTCATATTGTTTATATGGCAATAAAAGTGTAATATCCTGACAAAACAGGTCTAACTGCTGGACTGCATGTGTATATTCTGGTATAATATGGTAATGTAGATTTGCAATCATGTAATAGTACTGTAGTATTAAGCACTGTTACCCACACAGTGCACCATAAATTGAATGTTTAGGAATGCCTGTATATGACAGGTGTAATCCCCAGAGGCCATTTAATACAACTGAGAGACACATAGACAGTAAACAGGGAAAATGCAGACAACAAAAACCAAATAGCACATGCAACTGAGATGTGAACTGTTGTTTTTTTAACACACACAGCCGCAGTTTGAAACCTGCCAGTGGTAGTAGTCTGCGTACAGAATCATACCCCACAACTGTACAGATATGTCCAGAATGTCTATTAAAGTGGCCCATATCTAATGCTTATCAACCTGCCCCACTGAGAAATCAGTGGGATGATCCCAGAAGTGTAAGCAGCAAACAGGAAATACAACTGATTGACACACATCTATGACAACAAACCTTGCACACTAGCAACTCCCCAATACCTTATGTGACTAAGAAACCACGTATGTCCGATTTACACCCCAAATTTTTAAGCTGTGGTCAGAGTGTGTACAGTAACAGAGTGAGATGTATGTGCATAATAGTAATGTGGAACCTGTTACTGTGTGTGTGAACATTCAGGTAGTGCTAATGTACATTCCTCCCACAGGTCTGTCATATACCAACACTGTGCCCAGAAATACAAGAATGATATGCAGTTGCTCTGAATATTGAGGAATTACACATCCCTGTCACCCACACTGTCCTGCAATATATAACTGTCTAGGAATTCTGTATAAGAGTGTTATTATACAAGGTCAGAATGCATAAACACAGGGGATTAATACAACAGAAAGCAGATTGGATATACCGCAATATCAATATAGCAGACATAACTGTGATGGACAGTGTTTAAGTTGTAGCAGACACGGTCATGAGGTAGACTGCATACAGATTCATACCTCATAACTGTACACATAAGGCCAGAATGTCCAGCATATGTGCCCATATCTGCTGCCTGTCCCCCTGGTAAGTCTGTGGAATGATCCCAGACATGTAGCCAGCAAACAGGGAATACAAGTGATTGTCAACCATCATGAGAACACACCTGTCACTGTAGCAACCCCCGAAACTGTTAGGAGAGTAATATTTCAAGTATGTCCTATTTACACCCCCATGTTGTCATGCTGTGATCAGAGTGTGTACAGTAACAGAGTGAGATGTATGTGCATAATACTAATGTGTAATGTGGAACTTTGTGTGGCAACAGTCAGGTAGTGCTAACAAACATTGCTCCCACAGGTACGTTGGATACGAACACTGTGATGAGAAATACAGACCAATATAACCTGTACTGGCTACTGTCCACCCTGGTATTGTAGGGGATTGTGAATGTTGCAGTTTCTCTGAATAATAAAGTATCACTGGTCACTGTCGCCCACACTGTGCTACATAATATAACTATGTAGGAAAGCATGTATATGTGTGTGCCAGATCACTAAAGGTAGAAGAGGGCAATATTCTTGATATGTCCAGGCACACCGGCATGTGGTCAACACATGGCCAGAGTCTGTGCGGAAAGAGTTGGATAGCATAGTGCAAAACATCAACCTGGAATCAGGGCATATGTGTACAAACAGTTAATCAGTGTTAACAAACATTCCCTCCACAGGTATACCAGGTAAGAAGTATATACTGCAGGTAAAACTAGTTCATGTGTAATGATGACAACAGCCATATTACTGACCAAAATAAGGCTATAGGGTAGTGTAGTAAGACTTGTAAGCTACAGATAACACTGACTAGGAACGTAATGTGGATTACAGGAATATACTACTTGTTAATTGACATCTTTCTCCCCCCCCCACCTTATCTCCAACAATAATCAGCATACACACCCAAACTGGTATGTAATGACTCTGATAATGTCCAGTTGTTTGATAAATATTTTAATGGATCCCATGCATGTGCCATATTGAATTATTCCAACATTGTTGGCATGGTGCCATCAATGTACCTGCATGCTGTTCTTATTACCACTGTGGTCCCATATATGCATGTGTTTTGTTTGCTATGCAACTGTTCCATATCTGGTGTCTGGGTTAAAGGGAATATCTATGCATGCTGTTATACTTAACCCTGGAATATGTTGACTGTTACTAACCCATATATGATGATGAAATCTAAACACTATAGCATGCTTGGAAAGGCCGGTCCCAGCAGACCCACCTGTCCCACCTCAGCTGGCCGTGGCACCGGGCACCAGCCTGTCTGGGGCCCAAGCCCGTACCACCCTGTCTGTTGGTCCTGCACCACCTTTGGGTGGAATTGCCTCAGGGGATGGGGCTCACCCCCCCAGGAGTGGGCACGGACAGGCACCTGTCACCTGTCGCCAGCTTGAGTTGTGGTGCGTAGAGCGATCAACGAGCAGTTCGGTGATCTTCTACACCAGCTCGAGGGCTGTGTGTCTCGATTAGAGAGTCAGCCTGGCTCTGCAGCTCAGCCCCCAGCACAGCCATCTTCGGGGCTGTGAAGGTGTAGTGGTGACTGCCCATGGGTGGGGACCTCAGTCCCACTGTTACCACTAGGGGGCTTGTGGGCTTCTGATATCCCAACACCCCTCCCCATCAAGGTGTTTACCCCCACGTGTGTCATATACCGGCCCTGTATGCATCTTGTGTGTCTTGTCTGTTAATCTACCCAAGCTACCTCCCCAAATATACCTACTAACCCTCCCCAACATCCCACTCTCGCCTGAAAAAAAAAGGGCAATCTGTTCCCACAAAAACATATCACCCCATACATAGCTGTCCAGTTCACACGTGTCCACTGGACACATGTAATCCAGTCTAATTGGCATCACAGCTTATTATTGTTGTCCTCACCCCTCTCCCAGGGGTTTAAGTGTCCAAATCTACTTCCAAATTCAGTGTATATGCACAGCTGTTGCTGTAGAAGAAATGGGCAGCTATGGACCTTCCCTACACCCTTCCTGCACATTCCTAACTATTTTCCCTACTTTCTTTCCCTCTTTGTGCCCCTTTTTCACCACTTTACTATCAACCCTTTTTTTCTTTTCTTTTAAAAAAATTATTGTGGGGTAAGTGGGAGTAAGCACCTTTAAGCAGCAGTAAGCGGGTCAAAGCCTGTTTGCACAGGGGTAAGCAAGGCCTACACAGGTTAAGCAATTTAGAAGCTAACTGTGTATAACAAACTGTAACCGGAAGTTAGCAGTGCTTACCTCCTCGCAAACACGAGCAAACCCACTTACAACTGCTTTAAAGTTCCTTAATCACTCTGTATCCAATGGCCTGTGTTCTGCCCAGCAACAAAATAAGCAGCTTCTGCACGGCTTGAACCCAGGACCCTGCACACCAAAGACAAAATGATTTACCACTAAGCCATCCCCAATACACATAAATTTAATGTTTTCAGAAAGATATCATCCAGCCCAGTCATGCAACAGTACAGAGAATGTATACCAACATCTATATGTATGTGTGTGTGTGTGTGTGTGTGCAAATATATTAATATCTAAACAGATACAGCATATCTATATATATATATATATATATATATATATATATATATATATATATATATATATATAGAGAGAGAGAGAGAAATATATACATATATATAAATATATATCAACATATATACATGCATATTCTTACATCGACATATATGTCTACACCAGAGCTCTCAATCAATCAGGGACAAATCTCTACAGAATCAGGAACAAATCCAGAAAAAAATCAGGGACAATCTGGGACACTTTTAAAACATTACTTCTATTAACTTGAGGCATTAACAAAATAAGATAATGTGAATTAATAAAAATTTCCTGAAGTAAAATAAGTCTGTAACTCTTAATTACTGCCATTATTTATTATATATAATTTACCACCTTTTGTCCAAAAGGCATCAGTGTTAGGAGGGATTAAGAGGGACAGAGCTAAAATATGAGTCAAAATCGGGGACGTCCCTGAAAAACAGAGACAGTTGAGAGGTATGGTCTACACCTATATGTCTACATATACACAGCAAGTTACATATATCTATACAGATATATATCTATGTAGGTATATACGGACATAGTTATATATATGTAAGCAGATATATATATATATATATATATATATATATATATATATATATATATATATATATATATATAGGTATATTTGGCCATACATCTGTAGATAGCATTGGTAGATTAACAAAAACAAATATGTCCACATGCACCATTAATGGGGTTGAGAGGCCCCAAACAATATACATCTTGTACGAATAGGCATACCCCACACAGCCAAACATGTCCCCCCTACAATACACTACCAAGTGTTGCAGATCCCATAACCAGGACCTGACCTGACATGGGCACAAGATGTTAACAGTACTACATCCCACCTGTATGATGTCAGGCTGCCTGCAACATATACCCACAGATAGGTCATAGAAAAAAACACCACACACAGGCTTGCAGAAATGGAAAACCTTTATTTGTGTACTATTACAGTTCTATATACCATGTCATATAGCTGTTCAGACACTGACATCCATATAAACAGAGTAATGCAACTGTGAAACAGTTATACTAATACAGTAGTCTGGAAAGGTTCACAACTGTTGCGGTCTAGGCCAAGGCCTTCAAATTGTACAATAGTAAAGACAGACTGGGCCACAGGATACCAAACAATCAACAGTATGTAATGCAGTTGTATAGTTCAGCAGCCTCTATCTACACTCTGTACAAAATCACTAGGTGGTAAAGATTTCAGGTGATCAAATGGGATGTAACGGTTGCATAACAAGGCATAACTGACACCATCACAAGCACACTGATAAACAAAACATTCTGTATGGTAGGAGGCAGTAGGCCTGCATTAACCCAATTTATGTGAGTAATGTAAATATAAGTGAAGTATACAGTACTGTACATCCAGATACCTTAAGGCAGCTCACCCCTGATACCCTCACATTTTGTAACAGCCTAGGTCATTTATGGTGCATCTCCCCCCGCTAGACTCAATAATACAGGGCCATATACCACTGTCACATACACTGGCCTCTGGAATGCATAAGAGCACACATGTATTGTGTAGGTGAAGCCCACACATACATGGCCCCAGCTCCACTTTATTTGTGGGGGATACAACAACAGTGGACTGATAGCAGCAATGGCAGTGTGATATACTCACAGCCCACTACAGAACAAACCCAGACAGCATGTCATATGTGCAAAGCTTGGTATGTAGGTGGAGGACAGAGCCTAGAACACAGGCCCAAATGTGGAAAACTGTTGCCATACACTAAGCAAGTCACTGGTGCTACAGGATGGTCTGCAACATACCCTTAGGCAGGGAATTGAGGTTAGAAACATAAATGGATGTAGCCATGTACTGATAACACTCAACATACACAATGCCAGTGAAATATCTGACACAGGACTTGTGTGGTGGACAGACAAAACACGATAGGCACACTTCTGGCCACCAAGAGGATAGGCCCACAGTCGAGAGCTATGCAGACAGACTGCATTCCAAGATAAACTAGTATGTACACACACACCCTGTAACACCAGTGCTTTACAAAGCATAACACAACTCTACTCACACTCTGTCTGTAGTTCTGGAACTTCCTACATATATGTAGCTGGCCTGAGTGTGCCAGTTCCCCTGTAAGAGATATTGCTACCTTCTGTCTGTAACAGTGATGCCCACACACAGGAAGGATGTCCATCACACAGGAAAGGTAAAGGGACCATGCCCACATGATGCAGGGATTTATAGTAGGTGGTTGCCATGACAGGGGTAATTGGAAGTACTACACAACAAGCTGCATGCAGTTAGCAAGTGTAAGGGAGAGAGAGAGAGAGAAAAGAAAAAAAAACTACAGCTCAGCAAACTAACAGCTAAAATTGCAGGCATTTAGGCAGCTGCCATTCATAAATACATCATTCCTACAACAGGTATGTGAAGTATATGTACGTGTATTATAATGTAGTACCTGGTCCATCATAATGGAATAGATGATGTGGAATGAGTTATATGTGCCATCAGGTGTCGTTGGGATGATGTTCAACTGAACAACTGCTATGGACAATAGTGTATGTCCCTGTGGGTAGTGGGCCATAGCTGTTAACTGTGCTGGTCAGCACTGACAGACAAGTTGTAAGCCATCATAGTGTGTTGTGTAATGGGAAGTATGTATATGATGTGGCCAATAGCTGGTGGTGGAAATAACGCCATTATGATGGACATGTGGGAGCCATGGCCCACCACTGGCAGGGTACTCAGGTGAATCTGTAATGTAGCGTGCCAGAATGCCATAGGTGTGTAATAGGGTTAGCTGCAAATAGGTCCCACATCTACCTCACTAATGTCAGGCTGTGTCCATATGTGGCAACTGTCTGTGTTGTAGCAAGGCAGAACAGTGCAGCTGTGCAGGATGGTGTTGTGAGATTTTGAAGCTGATGTCTGAATGTACCCCACATATAGGTATGCATATGTGTACATATGTCACATATATAATATATCAGGATAAATGTATATCAGCATGTATGTCCAGAAATATACATATACCTATGTGTAGACATATTTATGTGCACATATATATGACATTACATATATCTACATGTATATGGATATATACCTATATGCACGTCTACATATGTACAAACACACACACAAACATATATGTATGTAAAGACGTGTCCTCTATATCACTGCCACAGTGATGTGTGCTATGTGCGAGGCAGCAGCACACATAGCAATACACACAGATATCTACAGCTGGCAGTGTGTGCACCATGAAGGGTATTTAACATGTTAGTCCCTTCTGGGCACCACATTGCCCCTGTCTGTGAAGTATGCAATGGGAATATGGGGAAGTATGGGAGGTAGACATGTGGAGGTGGTCAGGATTGGTAGATATAGAGGACAGTCTACAGGGGTAGTATGTGACACATGTGCTGGGTAAATACTGTGGATGGTGTGTGTGGTCTGTGATGTGGATGCCCCATGGTCCCCAACATGGGCACAATGGGAACAAGCCTCCCACCAACTGCCACTTACAACAGCAGTCTATGTCCTGAAGGTGCCTGGTCTGGAGGCTGAGCAGGAGAAGCATGTTGCTGTGTGAATGTGTACTGGGTCCCTCAGAATGATGTAGCACATTCCTCATGTGTCTGTGGAGCTCGGTATGGAACAGACCCTAGACCTGAGCTCAGGGAATAGGAACATATTGGTGTGTGCCCTGAGGAGGGGAGGCAACATCCCCTGGATGGTTCCACCTGATGGTATTGCTGTAACAGTACAGGAGGAGGAGGCTGAGCAGGAGAAGCATGTTGGCTGTGTGAATGTGTACTGGGTGCCTCAGACTGATGTAGCACATTCCTCATGTGTCTGTGGAGCTCGGTATGGAACAGACCCTAGACCTGAGCTCAGGGGACAGGAACATGTTGGTGTGTGTCCTGAGGAGGGGGGCCGACATCCCCTGGGTGGTTCCACCTGATGGTATTGCTGTTACAGTACACGAAGAGCCCCCAGGTTAGCACACACATGTGATGTGGCTAGGTATCATGGTCAGATGGGTGTGGAGAGGTGGATCAGCTGGTCAATAGAACATATACATGTTATTGTGTCACTGTTATAGAACATTTGTTGGTAGTAATAGTCTACACAATCCCAGTACATGTCCAACAGCATGCATAGATATCCCCATTAACACAGACTGTCAGATATGCATCAATCTCAGAGAAGCCATACCACTGGCATATATGTAACCATAGTGACCCTGACAATGGCATCCAAGTGAATAGTCTGTAACATGCCAGCATTGATAGTGTTCACACAGGGGACATGGCTACAAGCACATAGCAGAAGGTGTGGTGCAATACAAAATCTTTCTAAACAGTAGTTAAGCTGTAGCCATACCTAATGAGTTGTGTATACAATCTGTTGAAGCTGATATGGTGGGGGGTGACAGAGATGTGTATTACAAACTGTGGTAACCTTGCTGTTTGAGTTGCTCAGGTCTGTTTCCATCTTTGTGTCTTTCAGGCAAGATGTCACACAGCAGGTTACCTGTGTATTCAGCAGATGAAAATGTGGTCATCATCAACCACCTGGTACAGCACTACCAGGTGCTCTTTGGCAGGACAGCTCATGACCAGCCGGAGCAGACTGCCCTGTGGAACGATCTAGTCTACAGGGTCAATCATGTCGGCCTGCATAACCGCAGTTATGAGCAGGTCTGGCATCATTGCAGTGACCTGCTTCATAATGCCAGTCAGCGTGCTGCTGAAGTCCGGGGGGATCACCTGACCACAATGGGGGGCATGCCATCTACCCTCCCTGACACATGTGGAGGAGCTCCTGGCCAGCTTTGTCGCACCTGCCCGTCCGGAGCACCAACAACCACTGGACCCCTTCATGGAGGTGGGTGTCACCCACACACCAGCTGAGGAGCATGCAGGTAAGGACACAGGGCACATCAGTAGACCACTGTTGTGTAAATATCTGCAGTGGTACATGTAGCACATGCATATCTGACATGTCATAGATATATTGTGTTGCTGCATTGTAGTGATAAACAGATGTCCAGATGTAGTAGTATTGTGGGAATTTACCATTGATGTATGGTAGTACTGCACCATGCCTGTAGCAGTGCCACAGGTGTGGCCACTGACATTGCATCTCTCACCTTCTTATGTAGGTCCCTCCGGGGTAACAACAAGGCAGCAGCCTGTAGCTAGTATGTCTTATGTGGATGCATGCCAACACACCGGGCGTGTAATGGTGATGTTATATTTCCATGCACACATCTGACACACCTACCCTGAATGCATGCTGCACATGTGCATGTATTGTTGCTGTGAAATGCACGGTCTCACAGGGGCGACCATGAAGGGGAATTGAAAGGGTATGTCACACACCTGCATGACAACTAACATCTTGTCATTGTGGAGTATGTCCACAGGGAATAACATACTGTTGGTAGACATGGCCTACAGTAGTGACATGTTCTGAACAACACCCATATACAGTGCAACACTAGTGTACATACCTGTAGGCCGATGTCAAATGTTGCAGAGATACACTATGACATAAGGCATTACAGTAGTCCACATTATCATCTGGGTCTGGCCTGCAACATGTGGTGTTCCATGTATGGGATAATGCAAAGTGACACAAATGTGTAGGGCTTATCTGTCATGCATCTGCATAAAAGTTGAGGGGGGGTCTCAGCATGACACACCTGTGCACTGTAGCAAGGATCCTAAGGATGGTAGGAATGGCTCTATCTGCATATAGTCAGGTTCAGGACCTGTGACAGCCCGCAGTAACCCTAGCCACACTGCAATAGCGATGGCAATGTGTGAACACCATGGAATGTGCACATGAGTAGACCTTGCAATCATGCAGAATAGGGGGACATGTGTAGGGTAGACTGAACATACACTGGAAATTGCAGAAGGCCCATGCTGGTATACCCCTGCCATGAGCAGTGGCTGCTGTAGCACACACAACAAGAGGTGTGATAAACCATCACGATAAGAGTGTGCACACATATGCCCACATAGTGTGTATGCATTGTAGTCAGCAGCCGCACACCTAACACAATCTGTAGACACTGCATGTGAAAGTACAGGACATATGTTACATACTGGGCTTGCGTACTGCTAAGATATGTGGTGCTGTGGTCCCATGGCAGATCAAGGATGTGTGTGCAAAATCAATAAAGGTGTGTACACCCCCCATAGCCATGGTATGCGCTGATGGTTGTCAGTATAAGCATTTCTGCAGTGGTCATGCATAGTCTGTTGATACTGACAGTTGTAAATCAGGCATCAGGCATTCACCAATGACAACAGTCCACATATCATCCCAGGTATATGTTGCTGAAACACATAAAGGCTGTGAGAAGTAAAGCTGACATAACTGACACAGTACTACACATTCCACAATGGGTTGTACACCTGCAAGTTATGGTGCACAGTACATGGCAGGGTGCAGAACAGGTGCACAGCAATACTGTGTACATGGGTGCAGTGGTATCTAGGGGAAGGAGCATCACCTAGTCACAGCACATACATCATACACATGTATACTGTTTCTAGCATGGATTGACTATAGCTGAACTGCATGCTGTTCTGTACCATATGTTCTGCATGTTGATAGATGCGTAATAGGAGGACTGTGTGTACGATCATTGTGCAACCTCAACTGTATATGTGTGTGTGTGTGTGTGTGTGTGTGTGTGTGTGTGTGTGTGTGTGTGTGTGTGTGTGTGTGTTTGTATGTGTACTGTTAGGCAATGCTGTACAGGTTTTAAAGTGCGCTCATTGGTTCCCCCACAGGTTGCAAGGTGGGTCAGGGTCTTTCCTGCATGCAATCTGATGTAGGTGTCCATACAGACACAGATGATGATGATGATAATAATGTTGAGGCACAGGTAGGTTTGTCAGGGTCCAACACTATGCCAGCATTTGACATTCCCCTTTTAGACACCCCACCCCCACACACAGTTGCAGTGCCTATACACACCTCATCACCAGTAGCCATAGCAGAGGGACAGCTGGCGTTCAATGACAGTGCACAGGAAAGTGTGGTAACCATGTCTACTGTGTTCAGTCACAGCAGACATAAGTGAATGTCTGACAGGCTGCCACATATGCAGATGTCCCAGGGTGCTCATGGTAGGGCCGCTGGACATCATGCCCCTGGCAGAGGCGACATAGCTGCAACCAGCAGAAGCATGTTTCAGGCTGTAATGGCAGCGCAAGCACATATTGAGCATTACACCAGACAGGGCCTTAGGCTGCAGAGGGCTGCTCTCACATCTCTAAGTGACAACCTCCATTAACTGTCGGGTGCCATCCATGCATCTACTGAGCAAGCAGATAGATGGCATGATGAGATGATGGCCCTCATTAGCCATGGTGTGTATGTGCTTCAATGTGTGGTGGGGATGCGGTGATGCCCGTGTGGACGTGGGCCAGCAACACCAACAGCTGGCAGTTAACGTTGACATGCTAGGACACCAAGGTGCTCCCGTAGTGGCAATAGCAGCCCCGGCAGTGCAGGGGATGTGCTGTTCACACCACACCATAGCAGGCCATGTGCATGTGGTCCTGGCCAGTCCCAGGAGGACCTGGTACCAGCGGGCAAATGTCATCAGCAGGTGAGAGTAGCACATCAACGCCTGTACCTGGATGTGCCCGCAGAACCCCTGGCAGACACAGTCCACGTGTCCATGGCCAGAGGCAATGAACTGCACACCCTGTCAGGTATGGTCTGTAGCTGTCCATAAACACCTATGTAGGGCAGCCACATGGCAAAACTGTGTGCATGTATACCCACACACTATGCAAACACACCTAGGGCAACCTCATACCTACACACACTACATCACCTCATCCAGCTCCCCAGAGTACACCTCTCACACTCACATGGTGTCAAATGTATGGCCCACCTTTGGCCTCTGCCAAACCAACACCACACCCTGTGCATATGATGATATCTGTGCCTCATCCCTGTCATCTATACCATCGATGCAATGACAGGCTGATATGGTTCTGATGCACACAGTGACTGTACAACAGTGTACCACAGTCCTGCAATGTAACATGTTGTAGGGAGTAGAGTGTGAGGCATATTTGGCAGGTAGTGTAGCCATCCAGCATTGATGCCTTATAACTTTTAGTAACACTGGTTGGTTGTGGTCTCCAAAATGTTATCCATGTGAGTTGTAGGTGTACATGTGTTAGCATGGGGATGTCCTGTGCATATGATGATACCTGTGCCCCATCCCTGTCATCCATACCATCGACGCAGGGACAGGCTGATATGGTTCTGATGCACAAGGTGACTGTACAACAGTGTACCACAGTCCTGCAGTGTAACATGTTGTAGGGAGTAGAGTGTGAGGCATATTTGGCAGGTAGTGTAGCCATCCAGCAATGATGCATTATAGCTGTTAGTAACACTGGTTGATTTTGGTCTCTAAAATGTTATCCATGTATGTTGTAGGTGTACATGTGTCAGCACAAGGATGGTCTGCAGTCATATTGCACAATGTGGGTATGTCACTGTGCTGACACCATGGCAGTGACATATCTAGGATACAGTCAAACACATTTCACAGGCAACTATACCAGGTATTGCCTGTGTCACATGGACAGGTGGCCCGTTGAGGCATGTATACCCTGCAACCTGATGTAGACTCATCCACATACACGCACACTATTACTTACCAACACTGGGACTAGACCCTTACCTAGAAAGGTGATACTGATGTGTGTGGCTTACATTGCACACACCACACAGCATTTAGGATGAGGTGTGTCCCAGGTTACATGGTACATGCAGAACATCACCCGGCATGTACAGTATGCTGATGGGGGATGTAATGGGTGTATTTGGATGATACATATTGTGGCATACCATCATATACACATTTACAGATACGTAACAGCCAGACACACATCTGAGATACCAGGGCCTATTGCTGCTAACTACTTTGACCGTGTTTCCAATATGTTACAGGTAGGCTGTACACATCACATGCATAACTGGCTTAGATTGTAGCAACAGTTACTTGTATGATTAATGGTGACAGTGGTAAGCATAACGTGGCACATGGCACATATATCTGGTGTACCTTGGTGTAATAGCAGTGTACACAGCACACACATCCCCCACTGGATATTGTACTCCCTGAAATCTATGATGATACTCTGTCATACCCACCATCACACATTGGCCATGACTGCGATACAACCCATAGTATACCCCAACATTGGTAATGCAGGGATATGCATCTCATGCACATGCCACATGCGTAGTAGGGCATCAATCAGATGTAGGTTGCCTGTACATATCCCAGCTGGATATCTGCCAGCTGCACATCTGTAAAGGGACTGACAGTCATCAGCTTGGAAGGTAGCTATGCAGTAGCATGAGTGCGTTGACAGACCAGTTAGGGGTATATACTGTGACACAGCTCACACACCAGGGATACGACAGGGGGTCATCAATGTCCTGCCATGCTTGCAGGTGTGCTTGTTGTCAGTACTACATTAAGCACGCTGCTCTTGCCTGGGTTAGCACAGTCAACAGTAGTACTGCCATGATACACTACATGCCAGTGTGACAGCACATACCCTGGGCTCCTACACCTGTATGTCACACATTCACATGAATAACAGTGCTGTACAGTCCCACACATGACACTCCCACCCCTTGCTACTGCAATGACAGCACATTGGTGCATGTATTGTACATGGCATTATATACACTTATTACAGGTTATTGACTGGGTTGTGTGTCCTGGTTACCGGGGCTATGCTATGTTTAGCAAGTATCAACATTGCTGCAATATGACAAGTAAACTGATTTGCACACTGGTAAGTGGTGCCTACACTGTGTAAGTGCCCATATGTTTACCCGTAGCTTAGCAGCCCTTAGCTTCATGAAAACCCACGCAAATGCGCTTAAAGCTGCTCAAAACAGCCTTAACCACTCTGTATCTGACAGTCCTTGTTCTGCCCAGCAACAAAATGAACAGCCCTTGAAGGTCTTGAACCCAGGACCCTTTACACTGAAATCACAACATTAACCACTACGCCATGAGCACTGTGCTGACAGCTGTTGTTTTACCAATATAGCTGTCAATACACATATTGAGTAGTATTGAACAATTGCCTTTACTTCCTAAACTGTGTAGTCCTTGTTATTAATATGACTGTTGCATCACATATGTTGTTTTATCATAATGTACACATAGCAGATACATACAGTAAGATACACGTGGGAGGGTATACACAACCATGATGTTTACTCATGACAGGAATATGATTGTATACATATCATAGGTGTATATATGTCTACATGTACATACACATGTATACTCATACATATGTCTGTATACACATCTGTATAGTGCTACATATATATGGCCATGGGTACATCTCTTTGTATGTACATATGTATACACACACACACACACACACACATATATATATATATATATATATATATATATATATATATATATACATATATGTATATATGCATATGTGTATATAAAGGTATACGTATATGTACATATAGATATATGTGTTATAGCTATATATGTATGTACATCCTATGTGTACAGATATGCCTAGTTATGTTGGTACATATATATATATATATATATATATATATATATATATATATATATAGATATAGATATCAATAACTATATGTGCATACATATCTATTCTGATATACCTACTACTGCCAATATATCGGTAGATATCCATACGTATATGTGCATATGTATCACTATCTGTATATGTGTAGACATGTATTACTCTATATATGTATATATCTGGGTGTGTATATGTATATCTATGTACATATACATATCAATCTATGTATGTCAATATGTATATGTGTATGTCTATATACATATCTGGATAATTATATGTACATATATTTTTACCATATGTCCTGGACATGGAGTGTAGCCCTACCCCAGCCCCTATAGTCCCAACTACATAGTGCAAGGGGATGTCAGGTATGTATAGCAGGTGTATTATTAAACTATTGCTACTGTAATTGGAATTGTCTTCACTGACATGGTGTGTGTGGGAGGTCACATCTGCTTTTCACATGTGTGCCATTGGCTACTGACAGACATCCTAAGGACATCATAGTAAAGTACCGCTGCTAGCAGGTAATGCCCCTGTGGACTGCATCAGAGATATTGGCTAATATATGTGGACATTCTGACACACTCTGTGCAGTCCAGAGGTATACACAGAACCCCTTAGTGCAAAACATGTGTACCATGCCTGACAATATGGATGTTAATAGCCATGCAGATGGGTATAACACATAACAACTGGTATACATATGCGACCATAGGTTATGCATTCACACACCCCTGTCTGGCCTGACACATAATAACCACTGGTACAGGGGTGCCATGGCCACATACTACCCACTAGATATTGACATACATCTGTATAGCACTCCACTGCTCTGTCTGACATACATGACTGTTAAAGGAGGCCCGGCAGCAGTACATCTGGCAAGTATCAGCACATGACATCTCACTGGGTAAGTACACTAAGCTGCTAGACATGTAACAATGCACTGTGCAGGCTACAGGAAAAACGGAGAGGCAGTTTCGTAAACGTATATATGACCATTTATATAAAATAAGGACAGAAGATAATAAGAATGCACTTTATAGGCACATAAAAAAACAAAATGAAGCACATAGTTTTAAATTTTCTATTATTGATCAGGTATATCCTAGTACCCGGGGAGGTAATTTTAAAGCATTATTAAGTAAAAGGGAGACAGTTTGGCAAATTCGCACTGATGCAACCAGGGAACACGGGTTAAATGATTATATATCTATAAAACCATTTCTGGAGCTGAAATAATTATATACATACACCACAGTTTATGTAAATAGTTGTGGATAATATAGTATAAACTGCAATAGTATATGATTGTTAAAATTGATTTTTAATACATTTTTTATGTTTTATTAATTCTTATTTAGTATGTATTGATTATGGTAGCATGTTTGAGCAGTTTTTACTAACAGTTTTATTACATACTTATTTATGAATTTAGATCATTTAGATGTATTATATTTATTATTAAATATTGTCAATTATTTATGTATTGAAACATATTGAGCGAAGGCTATTAATTTTTTAAAGGGTTTATATAAGAACAATGCAGGCACTTGCACTTTAAACAGTGAAGCTCATTTTTGGCGCCAAATAGTTTTTAAATGGAGAGTACTGATACATTGTAACTGTTCTGATGAAGTCTGCATTGTAGCAGATGAAAGCGCTCAACTCAGTTGTTCGTTTTTATATAGATATGCTTATTACTATTAAAGTAATTTGAAGTGTTATTTTAGTCTGAGCCGTGCTTCTCTCGCTAGCTTATATAAACATAGCTGATGGTAGTTGACCATTTGGTTATTGCTATTCTGGTGTTGTTTCCATTGATTGATACATATGGTAAGCTAGCATAATATTACAGTATATGGACTATCTGTTCAACACCATCCTCATATGTGCGACTCTCAGACTAACCCTACATATACTGGGCTGCTACACAGTTTGGTCTGCTGGCTGTCTGTAGTATGGGACATGTGTGTGTATGGCCCTGCAAGCATGTAAGCCAATACTGTAACATACATTGGAGCAGCATGTAACATCAGATAAGATGGGAACTAGAACAGTGACATCTACCACAGTCTGTACACAGGCTAAAGTACAGATTAACAATACACACACTGTCGACATTCACCATAGGTACACAGACCTCAGTACTGTACAAATAACCGCAGAATGTCCAGGTTATGTCACCAAATATAACCCCTACTGTACATGTGTAGCAGTCTGATATCTCACTGGCTTGTTATCAGATATGATGACACTAATGATGGTGTACAGCACATATGGACCTCTTAATGCATGGCATATGTACAAATGTTGACAGAGTTGTGGCTGGAAGCACATACACAGGGCCAGTGTTGACATGTTGCTGTGATAACCTCATACATTTACTGTTGTAACAAGGTTTGTTGCAACATATGTCCTATGAGGGATATGAAGTCAGTAACTATCACGGCTTTCACCATCTACAGACTGCAATCCTCACACTACCTTCTGCAGTTCACAGATAGATGCACTGTGGGTAACATATGAAACCAAAGGCACAACACACTGCCCTGTCTGCAGATGACCCTAAAGATGGGGATTCCTCACAAACATAGAACTGACATGGCATTTATTAAAACATGTAGGACAGCCATATCCACACACACACTGTTAAACCAACATAACTCCAAATGCAGTATAGCAGCACCTACAGTCTGTAGTCAGGTCAGGCACATCCCCCTCCTGTGTGTTGCCCTGTTTCCACAGTGTAGGTTGTTAGAGGTAAATCCCTAATCCATCTGAGATGTTGTTTGCCAAACAACAGATCTAGTTTCTGCTCACAGTGAATGAAAAGGGCCAACACCAAACATGATGTTCCTAGATATTGGAGTGTGTTTCCATGCAATTGGTTATGGGAATTTTACCACAGCTGTTCCACATGCAATCAGATAGGGGAGGGCTGCAATTTGTTCAGAGGCCATCAGCTGATCATGAGCATCACTTAAAATACACATGCTGATACCTAAGCAAAGCAGGTGTAGGATTCCACATCCACCAGAGAGGGAGTGGGAGAGGCAGAAAGAGGCAAAGACAAGTCAGGGAAGGGTGGGAGAGTAAAACTTAAGCATGTTTGTGTCACACACCTACCAGCACAGGGTATCTAACCCCTGACGAATATGTACTGCTATCACATTTCTATGCAGTTATTGTATGCGCTGCCTAGGTTACATGTTGTGGAGCCCTCAGAATGTATATGTGATGGTGAGTGATATCTGCAACAGGGATATGGTAGCTAAATGGTAGGTATAGTACATGTGCCTGCCTGCATGAACAGGTGCCAGCGTCAACACAGCCACATTCTCACAGAGACGGACACACATTGACACACGTGGCAGGATCAGGAATACAACCCATCACTAGTGAGATTGCCACAACACATTACTGTGCAGGTATCACACGCACCACAGGGGTCATACAGAGGTGATATGGGCAAAGGGTATGGGGAGGTGTCTGACATCAGACTTCATGCTTCAGTATGCCAATGGGGATTGTAGTGAGTGTGGATGTGATCATACACATCATACAACACGCACACAAACACACAGGGTGCCGGTACTGACATGCATGGGTGCATTTCTGCACGGGTGTGTGGTGGTCGACTGTGCCAGATGGCTATAAAAGGCTAGATGATGGGTATACCTTGGCATCAGGCCACAAGACAATGGTCAACATTGTGGCTCAGGGCTGCAGTTTCTGCATTTGCCCATACAGGTGGATATTGTATCCACCATCCAGTCACCTGGGTGACTATTGTGTGTGACCAATGCTGTGCATCGCTTGCCATGTATGTGCTCCTTAGTCCATGAAATGGATGGTGTCTGGATGTTCACACTTCCCACATGCATGTACAGTGACATGTGGAACTCTACCCGGGGTGTCTGGCCATGTTGTGTACACAGATTATCATCAGATGTGCCAGTCTTGGCCACCTGTGGCGGGAACTGGTAATGGACAGCAGGTTTATCCTGCACCTATATTGATAGCATGCTAATGGCATTCCCTGGTGTCAGTGGCATCTGTCCATACAGGGCATGTTTTCAGGCATGGTATGTCTTTTGTGGGTCACATGTGATGGCACCACAGGTGTTGCAGGAGTGCAGTGGGGAACATGTTGAAGGTGCACTGTCCGCATGTACGTGCCTATTGGACAGATGGACAGGGTGCCATGCCCTCTGTAGCATACTGCAATCACTTTATAGTTACTATCAGTGGCCAATATGCAGTGTACTACCCATATATTGGCTGTTGCCTGGGCATGTGTGTGTGTGTGTGTATGGGACATGGGTTGAGAGTGTGCTCTGGGTAATACTGGGGTTGCTAACTGTAATTGCCTGGCCTTGATGTCACATATGGATATGGATTTGCACCCCAGCCTCTCGGCTATTTCACATCTGTTATCCCTGTATGGTGGACATTGTGATATATACTAGGGCCACCATATAAGAAATTTGCAAAACTCACTCCACATTGGGCCCAGGTTTCACACATTCACACATTTCTCCACACATGATATGAATTATAAACACACACAACTGTCATGTCTGGGAGAAGATCCCCTACCTAAATAGTTTATTACACTACAGCACTACACAGTTATAGTACACACCATGGAGATTACTGGAGTAATCCTTCCCCAAAGGTGTATTTCACAATGAATGACATCAGCAGGATTGCCAAAGTAGAGCATTTGAAATGTACTAAGTGTGACTAGCCTAAAATGCATTGGTCCCTACACAGACATTTAAACACACACAAAACATCCACAGCCAACATGTGGGGGTACATAACCCCTAACAGAGGTCTATATCACTCTACAGCAGTATACAGTTACAGGACCCACTACATCCTTCCCAGAGGTGATTTCTAGGTGGATGACATCAGCAGCCTTGCAAAAGTTGAGCATTTGAATTGTCATGATTGTGACTACCCTAACAAGCATTGCTTTCTACACAGACAGAGTCAGACAGACACACACACACACAAACACTTGCCAAGTCTGGGATTAGAACAGCTACTTAACTAATTTATCACACTACAGCAATATGCAGTTACAGGACACATTACGGAGATTACTGGGTTATAACCTTCCCAGAGGTGTATTTTTAGGTGGATGACATCAGCAGCCTTGAATTGTAGGTGTGACTACCCTAAAAAGCATTGTTTTCTACACAGACAGACAGACACACACTTGCTAAGTCTGGGATTAGAACAGCTACCTAACTAATTTATCACATTACAGCAGTATGCAGTTACAGGACATGCTACAGAGTTTATTAGCCTGCAACCTTCCCAGAGCTGTATTTCTAGGTGGATGACATCAGCAGCCTTGCCAAATATAAGCATTTCAATTTTAGGGAGTGTGACTATCCAAAAACGTGTTGCTCTCTACACAGACAGAGTCAGGCAGACACACACTTGCCAACTCTGGGATTAGAATAGCTACCTAACTAATTTATCACACTACAGCAGTATGCAGTTACAGGATGCACTACAGAGTTTACTGGGCTGCAACCTTCCCAGAGGTGTATTTCTAGGTGGATGACATCAGCAGCCTTGCCAAAGGTGAGCATTTTACTTGTAGGGAGTGTGACTACCCTAAAAAGCATTGCTCTCTGCATAGACAGAGATAGACAAACACACACACACAGTTGCCATGTCTGGGATGTGAACTCTTACCTAACTATTTTATCGCACTACAGCAGTATGAAGTTATGGGACATGCCACAGAGAGTATTGGGCTGCAACTCTGATAAAGCTGTATTTCACAGTGGATTACCTCAGCAGGCTTGTCATGGTAGGGCTATGGGAAGGGCAGTGTGTGTGCATGGGCCATAATCCATTAATCTAGAGGTTGACATGCAACATGTGGGCACACATAGAGTCATATTTCACAGGTACATGTATACAGCTGCTAGATGACTACTTCCGTGTACAGTCATGTTGCACAGCTGGCACATGCACCAAATAGTCTGCAATGCTGACAGATACTGGTGGCTAGTAGCTGCAGTGTGGTTGGGGCCCTTTGGCTGTGTGCTGGGTGTGATAGGCCTGTATGGCTCCTTGTCACAGTCACCCTCTTCCACACATCTATGTATGTCTACCTTTGGCTTATTATAATGTGTTGTCCTTACATATATGTCTGTATTCCTATCCACTGTGTGTGCAAGGCATGAGTGGTGAATACTGACGAGTGTCTGCACTAACAACTGCGACTGCCAGATATGTTTGGTCCACTGGTGTTTGCAGACATGGCCTTCATGTGTTTGTGTGTGAGCATGCCCAGTATGACTTTTCAGTATGTTGTTGACTGACATTGCCTTCATTTCTCTAAGTGTGTGAGCATACCCAGTATGCCCATCTATATTTAATGTGTGGATCGAGTCCAGGTAGTTTGTACTGCAGTGCTGACCTTTGTGTTGTACACCGACAGGTGGCATGCTGTTTCTGCAGGGTATCCATCAAGCATTTGGCATTGACTGTTCCTACATTCCTGCATAGGATGGGGGGGGGGCTCAGCTGACTATTTCTACATTTCTACACAGGATGGGGGGGCACACATGACTGTTATTACATTACTACATAGGGGCACACCTGTCTATTTTTACATTTCTACACAGGGTTGGGGGGCACACCTGACTGTTATTACATTCCTAAGTAGTGTGGGGAGGCTTACCTGACTATTTCTACATTTCTACACAGGATGAGGGGGCACATCTGACTGTTATTACATTACTACATAGGATGGGGGAGGCACACCTGTCTATTTCTTCATTTCTACACAGGGTTGGGGGGCACACCTGACTTATTACATTACTACGTAGGGTGGGGGGAGGCTCACCTGACTATTTCTACATTTCTACACAGGATGTTGGGGGGCACACCTGACTGTTATTACATTACTTCATAGGTTGGGAGGAGGCACACCTGTCTATTTCTACAGTTCTACACAGAATTGTGGGGGGCACACATGACTGTTATTACATTACTACGTAGGATGCGGGACCCACCTGATACTTGTACACATTTGCTATGACTGTACCGGTACGTCAGGTACTCTATTTCATTCTCTATTCTTACCTATCATGGTGACTAGAGACATATCAGTGTACTACAGATCATAGCTTTGCTTGCCCTATATATATTATTGTCCGACTTCCTACCTGTCAGAACTAATGTCCCACTGCCTGCCCTGCTGTAGTCTGTCTGTGTAGGCCTGGGGGGGGTAACCATAGCCATCATTCAGAGGCCATAGCACAGACTCTGTTTGGGTTTGTCTACATCTGTCCTACTGGATGAGACTGTTATTGGGTATGTGAAACACCCTGACTGGCATGTGTGGATCATATGGACACACATGTCGCTCAGCACATTTCCTGCAGTGGGTTTTCTCACCCTGTGTAGTAGTGGCTACTATGGTGACTCCAGTATGTGTTACAAATGTCATGGTGCCACTGTGAATGTCTACTGTCTGCTGTCATAACATTCAGCCACCCAATTCCCTTGCATGCTCACATCCATACCATAGATACAGGTAACGGTACATTCTACTCCATTTGGCAATTGGTAGGTTGATTGACTTACCTTAAGGGTGTGCCAGACTTGCGGATGGTGCTGGAGGGCTGCCTATGTCAGATGCACATAGTACACTACCTATACATGGTTGAGCACAGTTAGTGTCATGTTTGGCATCCTTTTACTGTATGTGCGAGTCAGAGAGAGGTGTCATTCCCTGGGTCCCTACTGTGTCAGTGTATGTGCTATGTGTTGTCTCTTTGCCACAGCCTCTGCCTACTGGGCACACCTCCATCTGCCTACTGGGGCAAGCTCAGGTTGTTCCTCCTTCGAGTCACTCTGTGCCTGTGCAAGCCTTGGCATTGGTGGGGGGCTGTGTGGCCCTGCCCCATGCTGTTTCTGCTGCAGCTGTTTCCACAAGATCATATTGTGTAGCATGGCACATACCATAACAATTTGGTACATGTAGCTGTTGAGTACTACAAGGCTCCACTGGATGTGTCCAGACACTGGACCCATGACCTGAGCATCCCAAACACATGCTCTGTTATAAGTCTGGTCTGTGCGTGTGCCTCATTATGGCATTCTTGTTCAGGTGTGTGTGCATTTCTGATGGGTGTCATCAGCCACAGCTCCAGTGTGTAACCAGCATCCCCCACTAGGTGACCACAGGGGATGTGCCCATTGGCAAATCTCTGGTACAACAGCGCCAGCTGCCATATGTGGGAATCATCATAGCTTCCAGGGCAGCCAGCACACACATTCATTATAATGCCCTGTGGCAGTTGATGGAGGGGATGCCCCTGCGGTTGATGTAGGCCCTACCCTGATCACTGGGTGGTGCTTTGATGTGTATGCATGCAGTCTATAGCACCCACTACCTCAGGGTATTCTGCTATTTGGTGGAAGAGACACATATTGCTGGCCAATACCTCATGGGTGTTGAGGAAATATACATGGCATGTGCTGACATGGCATCCAGGAACTGGTGGAATACTCTGGATGCTGATGCCTGTAAGATCCCCATGATATCCCCAGTTGAGCTTTGGGAGGTACCTGTGGCTAGTATTCTTAGGCCTACACATACCTTGGTATCCACTAGGATGGGTTCCCCTCGGTCAGTTTGGTGTGTCAGGTATGACTGGCACAGCTCAACAATTTGCTGTAGGAGGTCTCTGTCCACTCTATAGTGCTCCACTATCTCCAGCTCATGTAGCCCCAGGTAGGTAACCCTGGGTCTGTACACTCTTCTCCATCTCCTCACTGTGGGTTGATTGGCAGCAACCACCCTCAGCCTCTTGCACATGTTGTTCTATGTTGCCTGCTGCAGCCCTTCTCATTTTGTAGGTTTGTTTGTTAAAATGTCCTCGCTTGTATACACCGGTGGTGTAGAGTGTGGGAAAAAACAAAGGGGAAAGTGCTTGCTTAGTTTATAGTAGTGTTCTGGGATGGGCTGGTCTGCTGCCTGTGTAATTGGCTGATTCTGATACATTTCACCTGACATCTAAGCTAGTTCTCCTTGATTACCTCCCTACTGCTGTTTTCACTTCCCATTGCCTTCTGTTTTAAGCCCGTGTGTGTGCCACACAAACAGAGTGCTCAAATGTGCACACTGCTGCTGTTTCCTGATTTAACTTCTTTTTTCTTCCTATAAAACCTGGTGCGTGGCACGCACATCCACTTAGGCTTTGTAAAGAGTGCTAGGCAGGTTTAGACATCCCCCCCCCCAGCTTAGCTGTGCTAAGCTAGGAGCAAACCCGTGCCACAGGGCTCCAATCCACTTACAGTATGCCTGACACACACCCCCATGATGTCACCTAACTCCTAGTCTTGTGTCAAGCTATTCCTACTCTTACACTGTTGGGACCTGCTGGGGAAAACTGATATTCACTATCCTTCCCCTCATTTGCCTAGGATTGCCTACTAATGCATAGTTTCATGTCTCACACTGAGCCACCCCCCTTAGCAACCACTATTCACTGGCCATGTTGTCTTCTGTCTGCCATTGACTTGCATAGCAGAATACTGATTTTAGTTAGAATGCTTAATTTAAGTTCATTTTGTTATTTTCCCCCCAATCCCATTTGCACACCTCTGCCCTATGCTTAACCAGCTGAGATCAGCTAAAAAAAAATAAAAGTTAATTTCTGTATTTTTTTTTTTATGTTTGCAATGCCAATGGCCTTATACTTGGCCATTGGCATGCTTACTACATGATATGCAGACTTTATTTGGAGCTGTCACAGCACCGTTTTGGATTTTACAGAAATGTACTCAGTTACTAACCAAGTACATTTCTGCAGATAGCACTAGTCCTGCACGGACTGTTGCAAGCTTCCTGGATTGCAAAATCACCTCATTTACATAGATTCCTCCTGCAAATGAGGTGATTTGCATACCAGGGCTTAGTCCATGCAGGATTAGTGCAGGAGCATTCGTGCACACTTCTGGAGGCTATTCCTGGATCACAGCAGACATATTGCCTGCTTGAGCTCCTGCATCAATCTTGCACGCCATGCAAGCTTTTGAGAATCTGGGGGATTGTATTTTATAAGTGACTTGCAATTTATCAATTCACAATCATTTCATTTGATCGGTACTTTAATTCTATTACATGACTATTACTCTGTCAGACCCTGGTTTCATGTAAAAAAAATAATTTCCACGAATATGTAATGTTTGTGTCTAGGCTCACAGTACTGTTTAAATCTTTCCTTAATTACTGCTAAATCTGTTTTTTTTTTCCTCAGTCCGCTGAACAATATTATAAATTTTAATGGTTCCATCCCTTACTACCTGCGAAAATGCAACAATGTGTACAACAGTGTATAAATCAAACCATTGTAAATTGTTTCCAAGCTACCCAATTTTCTGGTGGGTTGCCTCATAAAGTAAGTAAAGTTGTAGAGGGACATTAAGAATGTGGATGCATCCATTTATAAAATGAATTTAAAAATGAATTTACTGTCTTGCAGTTATATTTCTTTAAATTCACTTTGATAAAACTTGTCTTGATGCTTGCTTCAACTGAATGTTAGTATTTACTGTGGTTTGGCTTTTGATCTGGAAGCTGTTTATTTATGTGCCTCCATTGCTCAAATGAAACAGTAGAACCTGAAGAAATGCAGAGTGAAGGTATGCTTCTATACTTCTGTTTCCTTGTAATTTGCTGTTTAGTCTTATATTTTTTAAATGCACAATAATATCAGCATTTTCTTCTCTGGGTGGCATAATTAATATCTCTGCTTTGTATATGTCTTGGCAGTGGTCCAATATAGCATGGTACTATTTATAGTTTTCCATAATGGTAAAACGTTTTTTCTTAAAAATATCCAGTGTTGTTTTGTTTGTCAGAAGTGTGGTCTTGTGCTTTCAACATCATATGAAGTACAGAAAACTATTATAATATATTATCTATAAAATGAATGGATAGACACAAACACACACACACACACACACACACACACACACACACACACACACACACACACAAACACACATTTATTTGAAAATGTTATGTGAGGCAATTCTGTGGAGATGAGCTTATGTGTGACTACCTAGGCATGCATTGTCCACAAATCGCAAAAGGCAGCAGTTCTAATTGTCAAGGGCAATTAGTTAAATATACCTTTAATTGAGTTTGTTCTCCTTTTCAAAAGTGGTTCAGTTATAGAAAATGTATAATAAAGTAAGGGGGATGTAAGGAATTAACCCCCCACGTGGAAAGATTAGGACACAGTACCCTCATCCCTGGAAAACATCTTGGAAATATTACTTTTGCATGGAGCAAACTCAGTGGTGTAGCATTTTACAAGTTTGCCCTCAACAAGTTGAACAGCACCCTCACAGGATGTGGTTGGTGGTATGTGAGCTGACTCTGGAGAGCAACCATCACTTTTATATGCATGGGATATGGGAATATACAGATTTGGAAAGTAAGCGTTACACTGCCCTTATAGATAGTCTAAGGGAAGGGACTGATTAATGATGACGAATGTGTATTCTGTGGGTTGGCTGGTAGGCCTTCAACTTTTGACAACAACCATTACATGACAGGGAAGGAATGGCACACCCAGGATTTGATCATTGCAGTGTATTACATGATGGGGGGGGGCATTGATGGTGTGAATATAGCAGTCTCAACAAGTATTTCAGTCAGGAAGATCAACTGGAATGTAGTACCAAGGCTACCACTGAACCATTAGGGATATACTGACTTATTGATAGTATAGGTGCCATGTGAAACATGAAGTCCATACCAGCATTGGATTGTATAGACTCTGCTACTCCATGTCAGAGATAGCTATGACTCCAACAGAGTATGTTTGAGAAAGAGGGAGAACAAAGCCTCCATTACTCATCCAATGCATCTAGAAGAACATATTAGAAAAGCCAAAATCATTAGGGCAAAGAGGGCAGTGGTAAAAATGAAAGAAGTGGAAAAGCAGTTCAGCAGGAGGAGCACCAATAACAATAATATCAATTTATTTTAATGCAGTTTGGTAAGAGACGAGTGTGACAATGAAATATGTAAATGAAGTATTAGGAAGAGAGATATGCAGACCATGATGGAAGATAAACTACAGAAAAAAGGAAGTATTCCAGCGTGTCTTTTATTTAATGATATATTTGAAAAGGAGAGAGAAAGCACTAATCAAACAAAAATTGCATCTGATGCTTATTGTATTTGTAATGTAGAGTTGATATGGGGCCATTTGAAGAATACATTATAAAAGTTAATCAAAAGTGGGAGACTTAATGGGTCTGCTACATAACTTCAAAGACACTGAATAAAAGAAAACCAGTTATGCCACTTTCTAAATGTTGCTTCCAAGCCATGAATATGTAGGAAATACAACAGAACTGGTAGAGGAAGATGTGTTCAGGGATTCATTAACACAGCAGCCACAAGACTATCAAGCCAACACTATTTACATTTCCAGGACAATGAGCAGCAATGCTACATACATGTACATTGCCAGGCCAGTGTGTACAGCAAATAGAGTCTCACTGCAGCTTTAGCACAGACCCATGGCTAGACTGTGGTAAGCTACCTCACAGCCTCATTGAAATATAAACAATAGACATAAACAATAATGGGGTATGATCATCCCCAGTAGCAGACGCAAGTGCACTAGCACAATTTTATAATGCTGATGTAATCAACAGCAACAGATGCATACAAATGCAGTGAAAAAGGAATAACCACAAATGTTGAGGACGGAGTAAAGTTACACTATAATAACAGAATCCACAGAGATGGACAACATAAAAGCTCTAATGGAGTTGCAGAACAAAACAGATGGAAAAGCAGAGTGAGTAAGTTTCTATAACAATTTGGCAGTTAGGAAGACTAGTAAATTATACCATGACCCCCCATTAATATTCCAAAACTTGCACGCTGATTGGCCAGTGTGCACGTTGTAAATCGACTTATACTAATGGAATTTCCATTAGTATAAGTCTCTTTTAAAACACTGTCTCGCTATGTTAAAAGAGTTTAACATAGCGACACAGGTTTAAAAAAAGCAACAGAGATCTATGTTGCTTTTTTTAAACTTGTCTCGCTATGTTAAACTCCTTTAACATAGCGACACAGTGTGTAAAAAGCAACGGAGATCTTGCTTTCTCTGTTGCTTTTTTTTTTAAACCTGTCTCGTTATGTTAAATGGGTTTAACATAGCGAGACAACTTTAAAATAAGCAACGGAATCTCCGTTGCTTATTTTAAAGTTGTCTCGCTATGTTAAACCCATTTAACATAGCGAGACAGGTTTAAAAAGCGGAGAAAGCAAGATCTCCATTGCTTTACTGTTTAATATGTTAAATGGGTTTAACATAGCGAGACAGCATTAACATAAGCAACGGACATCTCTGTTGCTTATTTTATAGCTGTCTCGCTATGTTAAACCCATTTAACATAGCGAAACAGTAAAAAGCAATGGAGATCTTGGTTTCTCCATTGCTTTTGCCCACAGCTCTGATGTACTGCGAGGCATGCGCAGTACATCAGAACTGCTGATACCAGACAGCTGCGGAAGGGCAGCAAAGAGGCATTATACAATGCCATTATTTAACAAAAGTAATTATTTCTTTTCTTAAATAATGTCATAGTATAATAGCAATAACCCACTTCTGGGTGTGGGTAATGCGGGATTTACCCACGGTTGTCTTTGTTTGGTCGCCCTCGGGACCAAACCACGCCAACCATGGGTAAATCCCGCATTACCCACACCCAGGCATGGGTTATTGCTATATTAGGATAATGTAACAACCTGTACCAGGACTGAAGACACTGGAGTGTCAACAATAGACCTGTACTATACAGTGAATCCAATTAAAAAATAATACATTTCACCCTGAGGTCAGCAAGTCTAGCCATTCAGTCCACATGCCAGTATATCCACAGCTTACTGGCAGTTGGAACCATAGAGATAGCAGAGTGCAAGGGTCATAAGACACATACCTGGCAAATGTAGTACATTTGAAGACAGATTGGGAAAAATAGACTGTAAGGGAATTGAACCCAGCGCTCTAAGACCGGAATGTTTTATAGCACTGTATTAGCAAAAGGAAACACTGCAGCAGTTAGGGTGCAGTGGGCATAACGCACATATCTGGAAAATGTATGGAATGTGGCACTCTGCAAACATAAAAATTTATGGAAACACTTACAACCCCCAGGGTATTTGAAGCCCCCAAGCAGTTCTAATGACACAGTAAAAATCATTGCATAACTACACTAATCCATAAGAAATTAGAATAATGGCATTATCTGTGCTTTATTTCAAATTGGAATTTCCTTATTTTTTCCATTTGACTGTGATTACTACCAGCCATTGACTTGCTCTCCACCAATTATTGCATTAAGTATGAACTCAGATGACTTTAAATTGTGTGCATATTTTTGGCATATGTGTAATATGTGTTTCTATTTTTTTGATCATAACATAGTTTGGACATGGGAGTATAGTACAGACTGAAATGAAAACACGAAGCAGATATAGCACAAAGTGAACTAATGTGTAATAAGCAAGTGGGTAGTGGGATAGGAGCCCATATCTTCTGACTTCCTAGCTCAACAATGACCGGAGAGTCCAGAAATATATTATGTTAGTATGTGCCAACCTCCTCCATGCAGTGTATGCACTCATTGTTTGTTTTCAGGGGAACTGAACACACAATAGCATGAAACAAGGGTATTGAACCCCAGTCTATGTCATTATGTTCCAGATCAGTGTATTAGCAAGGCATGCAACAGAAGCATTGGTAGAAAAACACATTTCAGGAGAATGGAATACATGATAGCAGGATAACAAAGAATTCACAGGCATGGGTTCAGACCCCTGTTTTTTTCAAGGATATATTCTCCAGAATGGTGTATTACCAAGGCATGCCACAGACACACTCATATTAAAAAAGAGTGGAAACCACATTTTGGGGGAATGGAACATGTGATAGCATGACGACAAAATTACATCTTACTGGGCATAAAAACTGCTTTTTCACAATTATATTCTATAGACCAGGTCATTAGCTAGTGAAGCAAAAGAAAAATGTATACTAAAGTGGTCTGAATACACGCATTTCAAGGAAATGTTAAAACAGTTTTGAAGAGTGAAAAGTGAACAGCAGAAAACAACATTCCAACTGATACAAGAGGGAATTAAAGCCCATCAGCTACTACTGCATGAGTAGACGCAGGCATGGAGTATCACACATACATGTATCATATTTAATTTTATATAATATTTTTATTAATTTTTTATACTTGGATAGCATGTTACTAGCCCATGATACTGATTTTTGTCAGTATTCCACAAGGTAGGCCATTATGAAACACTGCCTAATGAACTAATACTCTTCACTATGAACTAATACTCTTCACTATTATATTATCCACCGAAGCCACAGTGAAAGGAGCACATGACACACATTTCAAGGAAAAGTGATAACACTATGTAACATTAAACAAAGATCATCACTGAACTGTATACAGCTATCAGGGGATCAAAACCCACCCCTAAGGTTTTGACAATTTACACAGCAATGGCAAGCTGTTACATATATGCACTGTGCCTAACCTTATTACTCATATGCCTTGTAAATATTTAATGCAAGGAAAGGCCTGTTTGTTAGACTGCTACAATTTATACATCACTAGAATGGAACCCCTTACTGCATAACCAATATTCTATACACCAGCACATTAGCAAGTGATGCTACCTTGTTGTATGAAAGCAAGCATTTCAAGGGAATGTTGTATCTTGGTGGAAGAGTATAAAATGAACATTGCAAACATGTAATAATCAGGGATTCAAAATCCCCCCCGTCCCCACCAGTGTAATGAAACTGTAAGCATTACATTATGACAACAAAGACACATGAAAGGTGTGACAATATATTACTGCTATCTTATGTCAATACTGCCTGGTGTCATGCATCAATGGTTACTTCAGTTGCATGACAGAAACTGAGTTCCTAATGCATTTAAAGGATTTTCCTCAAGTTTTGCCATTCAGAGAGAAGTGTCATTCCTATGTGCTTACACAAGGACAGTGAACTTGCTTTCTACAAACTGTTGCACAAATTATACCACAGATAGATGATTTTTCCAGTTGTGACCCCCCCCCCTTTGACCATGTATGTCCTATGATAATGTCACAGGGAAGTTAGTGACCAGTTCACTATTGCTTGTGGACTGTGTAATACTAAAAAATGAGTATTAGTAACCAGCATACAGCAATAAGGGGATCAACCCCCCCCACTGTATTTACAATTTACACAGTGATGACAAGTTGTAATATACACATACTATGGTTACCCTTTTTACTTATATGTATTGTAAAGGGTTCCTATTAAAAGATTGAAGACGCATTCTTTCAAATGCATCTTGACTGAACTTGAAAGCATGAAAAGGCAAAATAGCGAAACAGCATATAAGTGAATTCTTTCCCCTGGAAATAAATTGCTTGGCCGCTTCCATTACTTTACCATTTTTGTGACTGTAGTGCGATCTTGGAGTTGGTATATTTAAGTAGGGGGTGTGGGGGGCACCAGCCCCCACATTGGGGGGTGTGGGGGCGAAGCCCTCTACTTTATGTAATGCTTTAACATTTTTTTTTTTTGTGGAACAGCAAAACGTTCGAGATTGTAAGCTTTCGCTTACATGGGTTCGATAAAGATAAATCATCGTTTGCTTTTTTAAGCATTCGATGATTTAACATAGACTCATTGTAAATACTTAATCGTATTTATGGATTGTTTCCCAGACTGCTACAACTTAAAAACCTCAACAGATTTCAGCCTCTGTCTACTTAACTCAAATTCACTTGACTGATGTACTAGCTAATGGCACTTGAGAAGATATATAACAGTTTCAGTAAGCACACATTTGAATGGATGTTACCAGCACTTTGTGAGAATGAAAATGAAAAGCATTAAACCGATTATATCACTCAGAGTATCAACACCCTCCACCTGACACATTCAAGTGATATACCTTACATCATATTTGTAAACTAAGTAATTATTCCATGATTCACATTACTTTTCATACTTACACAATGTATACTTCATTGGATTTGAAGCCCTGTGTTACTAGCTCATACTCTATTAACCTGTGTACTATCTACTGATGATGCAGAAAATGGCATACAAAAGTTGTCAGAAGACATATAGTTGAATGGATTTTACCAGCAATTTGTGAAAATGAAAATGAGGAGTGTTTACTAGATTACTGTACTCAAGGGATCAAAACCTTCCACCAGACAAAAACAAGTAGTATACCTTAAACTATATGTGTACATTAAGTCACTATTGCATGACACCCATTGTTTTTCAAACTGACACAAACATACATCTCAATGGGTTTGAGTTCTTCCTTAACTGTCTCATGTTCTCTTGACCTGTGTACTACCTAATAATGCGACAGAAGAAATGATATACCAGTTGTCAGAAAGTACACATTTCGGAAATGTGGAAGACTGCAAAATCAACAATGTGAAACACAGTCCACAAATCAGGGATTACAACCCCTCACATACCTTACTTACAAGTTAAACATCACATCAGGAGTACAATGAGCTATGGAAGTTGTTACAGCTGTACTAATAATGACAACTTATGCCTGTATCATTATTTTTTCTGTCATACCTTAAGCATAAGCTCTGTCATGTGACAGTCTACAAAATACTAGCAAAGCCAAATGTTTTTTCTACCTTTTTGCCATAAGTTGAAAGCTGTCATTTATCCTTTCCCATGTATGAAAAACAAAACTACTGTCTGCCAGCATTTGCACAATATTTGAACACAGAATGTCCAATCTTTGGGCACATCTGCAATGTGATAAATGTGTTAGTTCAAATGAAATGGCATGTTAGGGTGATACAAAAGGAAGCATTGCCAGCCCAGCTATCTGGAATTTTGTAAATAATTCTATGGCATTTATGAATATTGATATGATTGTGTGATATGATTGTGTGATGATGTGTATAAAGGTGTACAGTACTGAGCTAAAATGTAATCACAGCATGCCCTGCTGGCTTAGAATAGAAATGTATATAAACTATTGCAATTGTGTAAATGTATATGTTTTAACAGTAAAAACTAGAACATAGAGGGTTAACTTGCAAAATTCCAAGAAAATAAGTTGAAATTAAATTGTTTTATGATTGTGGTATAAAAGTTATCTCTCAGTTTAGTTCAGTAGCAGACAAAATGTCTAGAGCTAATTCTTTTTGTATTGTCTTGGAAGAGAAGTAATTACTAGGTTTGAGATGCAGAAATATTTTATTGTTTTATGCCTTCCAGGATCTGCAAACATCTGAGAGATATGTATTTTTCACAAGGAGATGTCAAATGCTAAACTGGGGGGGGGGGGGTGTTAGCTTGGGAACTAAAGTCAGGTGACAAAAAGTGATGGCATCCAAGCTTTCCCAGTAGCAATATGTGATATTAATTCAAGAACCCTCTCAGTGAGAGACTGTGCATTTTGTATTTTGTCTTTAACCTAGCAAGAACATCCACTCATCACCACCATCCGTACTTGCCTTGCTGTAAATAAGATTTAGGACATATTATCTCTCTTAGATATAGATAGGAATATAGTAAAGATTAGTTTAGATGTTTTCTGTATTTATCTGAAACTGTCCTGCAATGCTGTTTTAAAATATTTCCCGTGATTTTGAATTCTGAAGTTACTGTGCTGATTGACTGAATATTGTCTTGCTCTTTTATTATTTATTATCTAAACCTATCTTGTGGCTGATATTTGTGAGACATATTTAAGCTCTTAGAGTACTTGCATATCTATTTGATGACACTGTACAGGCTACTCCAATAGCCTTGCTTGGTTAGACTACCATTTGGATTAATAGTAACATTACACAGTAGGATTGGACACCCATTCTAAGGGCCTTATAGTAGCTGATAAGTAGAGGTTCTGGTGGCAGTGATAACTACCTTATAGTATGGGCAGAAGGGGGCATAGCTAGTAAACCTGTGCTAGCCTTCCCCAGGTGTGTGTGTGTGTGTGTGTGTGTGTGTGTGTGTGTGTGTAAAACAAATCTCAAAGTGTGTGTGTCAGCTACTTGGGCAGGGAATTGAAGCACTGGTTGGACACAGAGAGTGTAAGAGAACTTGACTTGGAACCCTGGCTAAGATCACAACTCTATAGCTGTGCCAGTGTGGAGTCTTATTGGGGATCTGGAGAAAGAGGGAGAAACCAGACCTAGACTGAATGTGATCTCTGTGTGTTCTTAAGGGAAATTGCACTTTACTGTGTGTGTGCTTGTCATCCTCCCAGTGTATACATCCCATAGATGTTGCCAGTGATGAAGATTGAGGCTCCTTGATTACTAGGCCAGTACAGGGCCATCACATAGGGTACAATATCTGTGTTTTTAAGATTCATGCAAGGTACATATTACTGGAACAGGACCCATGCTTGTATAGGTAATATGTTTCAGATCAATGCAGTATCATGTGAAGCCATACAAGAACTTATACTGCATGCGTCTGACAACTGACAGTTGAAGGGAATATTCAAAAGGGAACTTACAGAGATGATGATACAGAGATGAGCATGATGGAGGTGGATGACAGGGGAAGATAAAACCCATTGGTTTACAACCTATGCCTTTCATACCTTAGGTTGTATGTGGTCATAAATGAGACATATCAGGTGAATATATAACATTTGCAGACTGAAATCAAGAAAAAACAAACATTCAAAGGATTTGAAGCCAGATCTTCAGTGGGATAAAAGTCAGTGGCAGGCAGAAAAGAAAAATGTAACACAACATCATGCCACTAGTGTATTAGAACCCTGCACTGTGCACTGGAAGTGACTCTGCACGTCATTAAAAAGTTGAGGCATAGAAACAGTTACAGAGAGCAGTACCACCTTACCTTACTTTCAATTGTGTAAGAATTGCTTACTCATGTGCACCAGCACTCAGCTCATGTGTGTAACCAATGGCAAATTTTTTGCACATACATAGGAATCTTCTTCGGTTTTGCCAGTGGAGAAATATCATTTCCTTCAGATACCTGATGATCAGCAACCCTTCTCTTTTCTAGCCTTTATGCAACATATGAATACAAAGCTATGGATTTCTTTTTATAAGCCCCTTTGGGTATGTATGTTTGCTGTACTTATTAATTTTTCTACTAGACTAAAGGCTTAATAATGGGAGGATAAGACAGAGATGAAAATGGGAAGGAAGCAGAGGGTAGAACAGAAAGAGAGCAATTCAGGAATGATTAGGATAGAGATGAGCTAGGACCATATCTCTCAACTTCTTATGAAAATAATCTTGCTATCTTAATTGTTTTAGAGTTCTTTAATAAAATAATGAATACTATGACAAAATAACATACATTCTAGAATGTCCTAATGAACAAATCAATTGTGTGCATCACTCGTGTTAAGTTGAGTGTTATTTGTGGGATATAATTTTTTTAGAACAGGCAGAACACAATTGTGAAGGAGACATCAGACAACTAGAGGGTAGAAAATGGTAAAGGGTAAATTGTATAGCATAAGAGGGATAGTTACAGACACAAAAGGTGGGAACACCGAGTTTAGGGATAAGATAGGGTGTTCTCTGCCAGCTTTAACACAGTGGAAAAGTACTCATCATCCACTAAAATTAAAGAAGACTAAAATTCAAAGAAATGTAATATCTACAAATAAATTTCAAGCTTTAAATGCTATGCTCTTCCTGATCGAAGTTATATCCTTGGGGTGATTGATTGGCTGCAAAAAATATTGAATCAGTTAAGCACAAAACAAGAAAAATGCTTCATGTTTATCAAATGATATATAATTATCAGTGTATACCAAGATGATATATTCCTTGTTCTGAAGGTGCTATTGGCCTCTCAAAATTGACTGGATGTATAGAACTGTAGTCATGGTACTACATGCATATCTGCTGACCTCATCAGATCCAAACATACTGAAAGTTTTAAAACATGAGGAGAAGTCTAGAATGGCATCTTTGCAGAAGCATTTCAGAATCAAGTGGAAATGTAAATCAAATTAGACATAGACAGAAGTCAGACAGCAATTGAATGTACCAAAAACAAAAGAAATATAAAAGGAAAAGGGTCAGATAAGAAAGAAAAAAATGGAAACTTAACAAACGTAGTGGCAAGTACAGAAATCTACTGGAACAGCCTTAAGTTGACCAATATTTGGGAAAGGAATGGTTATGGAGAAGTGAGTTGAAACCAGAACATGAATGATTAATAATGTTGGCCCAGGGGAATAGACTATGTATACATTGGTTTACAAAGTCCATTGAAAATGTTGGACAAGCAGGCAAATGCAAGTTCTGTAAAACAAACGAAAAAAGAGACAAAAGTCACATTGATCGCTGAAATTACTACACTTGGAAGAAACATGGACAATTCCAGTAGTACTAGGAGAGACAGCACTAATAAAAACAGAATCTACACTCATATGTAAATATGCTTCCAGTACTTGTAATTCCATATTAACTGCAGAATGAGGCAATTCTGAAACAATACAGATTTCATGAACTTTAAGTGTGCCCTGACTTAAGGACAGGGTCTATTTCCATTAAGGTATGTAAAAAACAAATTCTAAGCATTTTGAAAAATTAAATTGAGTGTTAATGGAGAGATGGAATTGTGGTACTAATGAAGTGGAAACATCAAGAAAAGGAGACTAAGGTTAATGGAACTGAATTCATCCTCAAGCGTTAGAAGGTACCTTTACACGTGGACTTTGTTTCAATAAAACTGCACCATGTAATGCTGATACTGATATAGACTCTATTTTATATATCATGGAGAAAGACGGATTAAAAAAGATACACAAGTCACTGGATAAAAAGTGCTACTTTTGTCATAAGTATTGGTACCAATACTGGAAAAAAAGACTGTAGAATCCTCAGAAAACAGAAACATTCTTTCCATGATGTGAGCAATGAGCATCCCAATTGTGGCAGAAGTAACAAATGGAAAAAAACAAATAACTAATAGGCCAGGAGGAATAGCCAGAATAAGGTGAACGCTTAGGATATAGAGATTATGTATTGCTTCTATTATGTAGCAAACCCAGCAGTTCTACACAGGGGATGTACAGCAAAAACAAGAAAGCTATTGAAAGAAAAATATTTGTATCACAAAAACTGTTAAAAGCTACAAGTAAAGAATTAAGATCTTTACTAGAGAAGATAAGAACAAAACAATACCTAGATAAAGAAACATTAGACCATCTGGAAAAAGATGAAACTGAGAAAAAGAACAAAAAAGAGGCTATTCAAATTTGTACAAAAGGAACATGGATTTGGAAAAGCAAATGATATATGATGTGGTGTAATATATATGCAGAAAAGAAAGCTTAACAAGTACTGCAACTTCATCTTCAAACTTTCCAGCAAAAAAGAATTAAAAAAAAAAAAAGTGGATTTTTATCGAGAACGAGTATGTTTAGTGATGTGAAAAAACAGCAAATAAGAATTGAACTGTTAAACCAGCTTTGAAGTAAAGGGTTTTGTTTGGATACTTTTATGCAGGTAATATCCAGACATGATGCCTTAATAAATCTTCAGAGTAGGACACATTTAGAAAAGGTGCAATATAAAGCAATTGTTTTTAACCTTCAGAAAGAGACTAGGTTGACAGATCATTTAGACTACACAGCAGGGAAGAGCAAGAAACAGCAAAGAGGACACTGTCAGACAAGAATGAATGATCTAAGGAATCATCTTCTTGATTTAACGGAAATGGATAGACACATTAAGATAGACCAAAGAGAAGGGACCTCCAGTAACAGTGGACTGCCAGTGAGTCATGGGTCATTTAAGAAACTGAAACCCACCACCCTTTCAGCAGACCTACTACCTGCAGAGTTTCTCCAAAAAGCAGCTAATGAAATAGCATATCCAATCTCTATTTTAATCAATCGAACAATCCTCGAATCCTACATTCCCTCCATCTGGAAAATCTCCCACATTATTCTGCTTCACAAAGGGGGAAACTCCACTGAACTCTCAAATTATAGACTTATAGCCATCCTATCTCCCTTGGCCAAAATAATGGAAAAATGCATTCAAAAGCAACTTCTAGCCTACCTAATTCAGAACATTTTCCTAGCCCCCTCCCAGCACGGATTTAGACCTGCCCATAGTACAACCTCAGCCCTTCTCTCCTCTCACACTATAAATCAAAACTGTAATGACAACAAGCTCTCCTCAGCTCTCTTTCTAGACCTATCCAAGGCATTTGATATGGTGAATCACCCCCTACTCCTAGACACAGTAAAATCACTCTCCATAGATAACCTAGCAATCAACTGGTTCCATTCTTACCTGCATGGCAGACAACAAGCTGTACTATGGAATGACACCCGATCTCCCCTTCTACCAGTCACCCTATCTCCCCTTTTACCAGTCACCCTCTGAGTCCCTCAAGGATCTATATTAGGCCCCCTCCTATTCTCCATATTCATTAATGACCTACATAAAGTTATCCCAGATGCAGCATGTATTCAGTATGCAGATGACTCCACCCTAATCTGCTGTGCCACCTCACCCACAGAATTACAATCCCGATCCCAAATCACTTTCAACAAAGTAGAAAACTGGCTCACTAGTCGCAGTCTCCAATTGAACCCAAATAAAACCAAACTATTACTTTTCTCCCCTACCTGTAAGGTCCCATCACCACCTCTCACCATTACATCTAACAATGGCACCATAATTTCCCCAGAACCTTGTACTAGACTGCTAGGGGTAATCATCGACAACAATCTGACGTTTGATACTCATATAGACAAAACTATCAAAACAGTTAACAAAAAACTAGGCTCTTTATATAGGATTAAACAGTTCCTAACCCCATCTGCCAGAACTGCTATTGCCCGAACACACCTCCTATCAAACCTTCTCTTTGCCTCACCCATCTTCGTAAACCTAAGCAAGTCAAATCTTAACAAATTTACTAGCTGCTACAATAATATAGCTAGATTTGCTACAGGTTCAGCCTATAGAACCCATCATTGTCTAAATCTTTAATCACTAGACTGGCTAGAACTACCCTATCAACTTCAATATAACCAACTCAGTCAGTCACAAAATCCTCTAACAACCTAGCAGTACACCACCCATTCTGAAAAATAGCACCCCCTACAATAACCTAAAATCCCTCTGCTCCTCTAACAGAATGCCAGTACAAACTGCTAAAGCCAACAATTCAGCTGGTAAATCACTATTCTCCAACTCTGCTGGTAAAAATTGGAACTTACTTCCTGCTAAACTTACTACTTTATCCTCCTTATCCCAATTCAAAATATCCCTAAAGAAACACCTAAAAACACATTGGCTTTTTCCGTGTTTAAACTCTGACTAACCCCATTCAAATCACAAATCATATAGGAGAACCATCTTAGAAGAATAAAACTCTGAACCTTTAACTATCCAGAATTAATACATTTCTCATCTACTGATAAGATTTGAAATAAGGGTGATATCATGTGTGCTAGCCATATTAAGGCTATTTGTTCCCCTTTTAATATGTAATCGCTAAGTATTTGCCTTCTCAACTATCAACTTCCACCCTTTTCCTGTTTGACCTCTTGAAAACAAAATGTTTAAATATTTCATTAAATAAATAACAATATAAGCATGCCTGTGTATTTACACTTGTGTACATGTGGAGCTTTTCTCCCTGGGCCTCCGCTGAAAATGGACATGTATCCAGTTGGACTCTCCCTGTTAACAAATGTAAAATAAAAAATAAATAAATAAAATCCAGCAGTGACCCTGACTCATTAACTGCAGACAATGCTAGGCAGGGAATCGACTCAATGAGTCACTGGAGCATTGTCTTAATATGGCTAATGCAAATCACTGAACCTCCTGATCAGCATCTCCCTCACAAGCTCTGCAAGCTATTTTCCACTGAGACTGCTCCCCGTGGTACCAATGCTCCATCTTCTGGGCCAAAAATACATGGTGTAGATGGTGCAATTAAGGCAGAAGTCATGGAGGTAAGTCTGGAAGGCTGGGATCCAGATGTGCTGGGTGCCTCTCGTGGAGATTGTGCTGGTGCTTCTACTGTCACCTGTAGGGGTTGACAGGATATGCTGGAGTGGTCAGTCTGGGTCTCTGTGCTGCTGCATATAGGAATCACTCTTTCAAAGATGCCAGGAAAAATGGCACTGAATTGGTGCCATAAGCAAAGGTCATCTTTCACATCCTTTACGCCATAATGGGAATCATGGAGAATTGCACTTGCATGATAGATGCCAAAAGATGTATAATATAGGTACATCATTGTTATGGCTCTAGTGGCAGTTTAAGTCGTGAAACATGGCACTCCTGCTTCCCGCTGTTTGCCGATGAGAATACATGCCTAACAGTGAGTACAACTTAAGATGGGTAATTATGAGATATCAATTGCATTTAATTTTGCAAGTTTAGCTTCCAGTAAAAGCACAGTACTCACTGCACATGCTCATGCAATTCTACTTGATATCTATTACATTTTCTCATCATGCAAGTGGAGTGGTATAGAAAAAGAATATGACATGAGTCCTCATTAGCATATCATCGCACTCAATGGTTGTACTGCCTCAGCTTATCTCAATGGATTTGAAACCTTGCCTGCCTAGCTCAGTTTGTACTGATGTTTTTATTAGCTACAGATGCCACAGAAGAAGTTATAATACAACTATCAGACAGCATACATTTAAATGGAGTGCTGCAGCCATATGGAAAACTGCAAAATTAGCAGTATTAAACAGACTTCAGTAACTGGAGGATCAAAACCTGCCACATACCTTACTGATATTGTAAATATCACATCAGAAGGAAAATCAGACATAGAAGCTGTTACAGGTAAACTAATAATGTCAACATATGTTTATATCATCACTGTTTTTCTAGCACGTGTAGGATTTTTCTATCTTTTTGCCATAAGATGAGAAGTGTTATTTTTCATTGCTCCTGTATGGATAGCAAAGCAGTTTTCTGCCAAACATCATGCAATGTTTGAAAACAGAGAATTTTTTTGTCTTAAATCTTTTTTGGTATGTGTGTGTATTGTGCTAATCTAATTTGCACCATTTTAAAGGTTGAGAAAATGCACAAACACCAAATGTGTAGGATGAAGACATGACTGGTTCAAAGAAAGACCTCAATGGCTATGAACCCATGACTGTCATTGTGATGTACTTCATACTATTGCATTAGTTAAGGTAGCCATCGAAGGAGACAGACCACACAGGGCTGTTGAGGCACACATACCAGGGAAACATAGAGCATTTGCACACTGCAGATACAACATTGTAGAACAACATACAATACTCAGCATTTTTGAAACATCCCTCAAAAAACAGTGTTCTTTTCCAGCATAAATAATATGATATGTACACTAAGCCACTGAAGGAGGTATAGTCAAAGCTATAGCTATAATGTTGTTTTACCATATATTTTTGATTTGTTAAGGAGATAATGCTACAGGATGAATATACACACTGTGATCAAAAGTGCAAAACCCACAAACATAATTTAAATATTGATTATAAAAATGTTTCATTTCCTGAAAATATATCACATAAAAGTATCAAAAATGTACATAAGAATGGATTGAAATATGAGTATGTCACTTATACTCCTTAAGCAGGGCATTAACTATGCATGGATATAATCATTCACAGGTCATGTGTCAATAAAACACATTTCAGGGTAACACAACACAGGACATCAAGAAAACAGAGCACACATGACAGAATTTGAATCCATGTACATTTCAGTCATGACACAGTAACTAGAGCATTAGTCAAGTATGCCACTGAAGCTCTTGGAAGGAGAGTGTAAAAAGATACTGTATGGAATGGAATTCAGTTGCAGCCTGAATACAAAATTGTAAAACATACCACCCTCAGTTGATTAGAGCCCAAGTGCGCTGGAATGAAATTCTCACATCATTAATATACTGAGTTCTGCAAGCAGTTACAGGCAACAGATTTACCTTTCCTTACCTTTATTTATGTTGCATTTGTTTCCTGATGTGCACAGATGCTTAGCTGAGATGCAATACCAATGGCAAATTATTTAAACATGCATAGGAATTCTCTTTAGTTTTGCCATAGGATGATTATGTGATATGATATAATTTCTGTGTAGCTATTGATGACCAGTGACATTGTTCGATGAAAACCATCATGTGCAAATAGAAATTTCAGTTTATAAGCCCTTTTTGGACATGTATGCATTGTGTCTACCTATTTTCTTTTGATGAGATTAAAGGCTGGAAATGGAAGGACAGGACAGACTTGAAAAATGGAAACAAGTAGAGGGTAGAACAGAAGGTCAGATGATATACCAATAAAATATAGATACTGTAGTATTATGATTCTGATCGCACTTTAACATGTGAAACATGGCAGTCCTTAATCCATTTGTTTGCTGCTGAGAGTATATGTTCAACAGTGATGGTTAGAGATAGCATGACTACTGCTGTCAACCTTACATCTACAGACTGCTGGAACACCCATCTCACATAATTGTTAAACAGATGGGCAATATGTGGAACACTCTGTTGACACCTTACTAACAGCCACAAGCAGGAATCTCACAGGCAAGTTAATATATGACAATATACTTCTTTACCCTGTTATTCTGCTGTACTAATAGCATTCAATTCTATTTACATTACCATGGATATTAGTTAAACAATTTGTAGCACTAGAGTGTGTGACAGACCTTTTCAATGTGTAAGTGAAAGGAACATGGCTTTTTAAACTTAATTTGTGGAGTATTAGCCCTAACGAGGAACACTTGAAAGGTATAACCTGACAATTTCCCAAAGCCTCCTATCTGGGCTTCTCATCTGTGGGCAGTGCTCACTGCAGGTGTGTAGGCATGAGCACGGAGTCGTGTAGAACTCATCTCAATGTTTGCCTGTTTTCTTGTCATGCAACTTGATCGATTCAGAAACAATAATGACATGAGCCCTAATTAGCATAAAACCACAGCTAGGGGTGGAGCTAGACAAGAAGCCAGGATCATCACTGTAATATGCAAGATGACCTTTCTGTTTTGTATGACAGAATACTGATAGAACTTGTTGCTGAAATACAATAGTCTGACACCTTTAATGTGTTAGTTGTACACTGTTAGCATTTATGTGTGCTGTGCACTATAAAGGCTGCAAGGGCTCTTTCAGTTTTTCTGCCAGTGTAGTGGTATAAATAAAAGCTATCTGCAGGAGTGCATTTCCCTGTGTGTACCAGCCATGACAGCATGCCAGCATGGTAAAGTTGGGTTTTATGAACATAAGTGGTCATATGCCTGCAACTTATATTTATATAACATAATTTCTAAAATGTATGTGTGGATGCTATACCTATACTTGTGAGGATGCGTACTTGATAAATTACACTCATACACCTGTTATTCTTTTGTTGGGGTTGAGGGGTAGGACAAGCAATAATGGCTAAGACTGTGATTTTGATTATTTTGTGGATACAGGTATGCTGGTATAAGGCCCTAGTTAACCCTAGCAGATGCCCTATTAATATAATTTTCAAAATGGTATAATGTGTAATACCAATGTAGGACAATGGCTATTAATTTTGGTGTTTTACATACCGACAGAGATATGCCTAATAAATAGCCCACTACAGCCCCATTCAGCTGATACTCTCAGTTCAGTGGTATATAACTCATCACATTGCAAAATTCTGGCAAGCCCTTCTGTGGCCTTGACTTGCAGGAATTTGTCAACAATGTCAATACCATGGGTTGCCAAGGTCAGAACAATGACATGGTCCACCAGAAAGCAAGTGATATGATCTGTGCTGGCATTCATGGAGTAGAGGCCATGACACAGCAATGGAGAGCTGCATGTGCTGGGCCTTCACTATTCTACCCCATATAGAGATGGAGGAGTTACTGCCTCACACAAAGGCAGTATCACATCCATGGAGTTGTACAGTGCCTATCAGTACCACAGTTCAGGGTGATGGTGAGCTGAAGCTTCCACAGAGGAACTATGGGCACAAAGCAAGGAGCAGACTTGGGTGAAATGCTAGCCACAACAGGAGAGACACTCTCAAAAACACTGACAGCTCACTGAAGGGTTTGTTCTTAATTGTTATCTCTCGTGCCATGACACACACTCTCAAAAACACTGGCAACACAACGAAGCGTTTGTCCTTAATTTTTATATCTCATGCCATGGATAATATTACCTAGCTGGGCATTAATCCACTTACCATTTACAAAAAATAATTGAATGCACAATAAATAAATAAATAAATAAATAAATAAACAAATAAATAAACAAATGCCTTACTCTAATACCATACACACAGTTACAAACTGCACATCATACAGGCCATGAAGATAAATGTGTTGAAGCTACTTTTCCTCCCCTATCTTTCTCTAGTGGAGTGTCATAAAGACCTAGCACTACTCCATTGTTTTTATCCATATTTGAAGAGTATTTATGTCCACATAGATACCTGTATACCAGTGCATGGATATGGGAAATGACAGTATTAAACTAAAGAAGTTATAACTACTGTTTTCATCTCTTACGGAACCATCCTTTCAGTGTTAATAGCTTCATTAATTTTGCTGCACTGATGATGCCTTCTAAGATAAACATTTTTCTGTCTTTTACTACTCCTGTGTCTAAAAATGAAAAGGAATAAAATGAAGTGACTTTTACATTGCCCAAAATCTCACAACTTTTCTGGTTCATATAAAATTGACTCCACAGTTTTGTAGTTTTGATTATATTCATGTAAAGGTATTAGCATGCTTTGTGCAGTGTTACATTGTACAATCTAAGATGAAATATTATTAATTTTTATATAAATATGTGTGTTCCAGTATAATTGTTGGTCAAAAATGACTTCTTGATGAGTGAACTCTATTACTATAAATGATTCTGATGCATTTGATAGGATTGCTTTCCAGTAAATCACAATCTTATAAACACTTTCTTGCAAAGAACCTCAAACTTGCTAAATTATGTAACATGACTGGCAAGCTGCCCACACCCCAAAATTCTTTCTGTAATATAACAAACTGCCCAAGCCCCCAAACCCTTTGTGTAATATAACAAGCTGCCCTTGCCACAGAATCCTTTGTATAATATAACAAACTGCCTACAAAAAAAAAAAAAAAAAACCTTTGTGTAATATAATAAGCTACCCACACCCCAAAACCCTTTGTGTAATATAACAAGCTGCCCTTGCCACAGAATCCTTTGTATAATATAACAAACTGCCTACACACAAAAAAAAAAAACCTTTGTGTAATATAACAAGCTACCCACATCCCAAAACCCTTTGTGTAATATAACAATCTGCCTATGCCCCAAAACCCTTTGTGTAAAATAGCAAGCTACCCATACCCCAAAATCCTTTGTGTAAAATAACAAGCTGCCCACACCCCAAAATCCTTTGTATAATATAACAAACTGCAAAGTCACAAAACCTCTGTAAATTATAAAATGTACAGGTCTGAAATTAATTGATGGACAAGGATTGAGGATCATGATTCACAGAGAAGAAAGCTTATTAAAGTGTATGATGGATCATTATTAATATCAGTCTACATGGGACTGCAAAGGAGCTAGAAAGAAAGGATGCAGCTCATCTGCAGAGGACTGCAGATGCCTTAGTATGAATAAAATTTAGCCTTAGTGCAAGGAAACAGGCACCAATGCATTATAAAATGAAAAGTAGAAAAATGGTGCACAGTTGCTAGAGAAGTACAGTCTGGCAAACAAGCAATGTGAAAAGGCAGTAGGGAGTAAAGCAAAAATAAAGCAAAACAGTAGGAAACTAATGTCTAGAAGAACATATCTTTTTTTTACATACCTCTAATCCATACTGCACTGATAAACATAGTTCCAGTCAAGAGAAGGTTAGTGCTGTTAATTTTTTCTTTTTTGTTTTATTTTAGACTTGGTAATTGACTAAATTACACTAGATATGAGGGTCATTTTTATGTTAACCATGCGTTTTGGTTAGCTCAGGTGACTTGCTTCAGTGAAATATACGTAGGTGGAAGCTAGCTGAACCAAAGTCACATCGGTAAGAAAAAGATGGTGTTCACTGGACCCCCCCCCCCCACAAAAAAAAATCACTGCTACTGCATGTGCAAACAGTTATACAAAAAAGAGCCTCTGATAGCTCATGTGTGGAGCCTTAGCAGATGTACGCATCTTCAGCACTTCTAAATGCATGCATAACAGAGCAATAGCATTTATGCTGAAGATTAGGTTCTGTGCCAAAGCATGCACAGTATGAATTTGAAGATAACATTGGGTAGTTCATAAGCAATATCACAAAAGATGTTTCCATACATGGGATGGTATGCCCAAGAAATGGTTGATGAATGACAGGAAGAAAATAAATAGTTGTCAAGCACAGTTAATTGAGATCACTATATTATCTGAGAAGTGGAAAGACTAGACTGATGAACTGTCAGCTGACATCATTCTCCATACTGCTCAACCTTTTAGAGCAAGAAATCTGGACAAAGACATATAAAAAAGTGTGACAATGGTCCAAAACAGGGATAATTTGATCTTGCAAACTTAGAAAGTTGATAGAATAACAGGTTTTGCATTACCATGAATTTCCTGAAGGGTATGAAGTCTGAAACTCAAATGTTTGCCATTATTTTTTAACTTCAGTCTTTAATGATTTGCCACTAATTTGCCACAAAACCACAATTTTATGAAAAACGGACCGGACTTATGAGGCCAAAATCTGTACAGTTAAGAGATGTGTCATCCTCCTTATTTTGTTTCTGTACTTTTTTTCAGATTTGAAAACCATTTTATTTAATAGTTCACACTAAGAAGTTGGTGTAAACTTAAACAATGACAATCATACAAAGCTGCACTTCAAAGACACACTCTTTCCACAGCTGAATGTTGTAATCATCAGAACAGTCACTGTGGTCTATTTAAGTTGTAGTACAAATAAAATGTAACCTCATTTCAAGCTGCTTAAAGCTGAGCCAGACAATATTAAATATTGCTGCAGCATTCCTGTACTAGAATGTGTAACCGTATATTGGAGGAAACTGACACTTTCCAGCAGAGGGCAGCCTTTAGCCATTTCTTGCCAGCTTTTCTCAGTTTTTGGTTTGTAGTTCACCGTGTCTACAAATGCTACCTCTGGTGTCATCATATAAGACTATAATAGCTGTGCTTTGATTTCTCGGGCATATTCACATCTCATAGGGATATTTATAAACTTTGCATTATTTTCCAGGAAAGAAAACAATACATTCTTGAGCATAATACTGTCTGGATATCATATTGGTTAGGAAGATAATCTAAACTGAAAAAGCTGGTCTATCTTTTGAAATTAGCTATTGCCTCAACAAGCTCTGATGCAGGTACAAAAACAGTCTAAACCTGTACATGTGCAGACCCTCAAAATGCAATCATACTTTTTGATTTATGAATATCATGACAACACAGTGTTGCTTTTATTTTCCAGGAGGCAGCACTTTTGTTGTTATCATTACCATGTCGTGTTATCTTTCCTTTTCACTTTGCAGTCTTGACTTAGGCCATAATTCACAGAGATGTGCTGCATGCTGGGGCAATGTGCTGCCATGTAACATATGCATGATTATCAAAATGGCAGCAGTATGCACATCTGAACAGCTAGCTGAGTTGTTTGAAACTAGAGCAATGCCAAAAAAACTGCAAGCGACCCACAGCTCAGCAGTACATGAAGTGTATTGTTAAGCAAAAGCAGCCATGCAGTGGCTGGCACAAACCTCATGAGTGTGGAAAGCAGCAAGTGGCATGAAAGGCAAACGGTAGAGCAGGCTGTTGGCAAGCACCAAGTACTAGTAAATTACAGCACAGTGTCAGCACTTGCTGTCAGGTGTCCAGTCACTTGGACACATTAATTCCATTAAAGTGGAGCATAGCAGAATGTAGGATAAATGAGAAAATACAGCAAGCAGGTACATAAACAAAAGGGAATCAAAAAACAAACGTAGGCTTGGGGATGGCAAGGGGCAATTTTATGTGTGTGTGTGTGTGTGTGTGTGTGTGTGTGTGTGTGTGTGTGTGTGTGTGTGTGTATATATATATATATATATATATATATATACACTGATATAGATATATAGCTATAGATACACATTTATATATGATTGCAGTATTGCAGTTCATAATGTAGACAATGTGACCTCTGTATCAGAACACAGACAATCACTTTGCTGACAATTGATTTTGTAGACCCAGGTAAGTAGTTTGTGCAAGTGATTGCAGATAAATGATGTGTAAGGGTCAGGTAAGAGTTTATCTTTAGTGTGTGTGTGTGTGTGTGTGTGTGTGTGTGTGTGTGTGTGTGTGTGTATATATATATATATATATATATATATATATATATATATACACTGATATAGATATATAGCTATAGATACACATTTATATATGATTGCAGTATTGCAGTTCATAATGTAGACAATGTGACCTCAGTATCAGAACACAGACAATCACTTTGCTGACAATTGATTTTGTAGACCCAGGTAAGTAGTTTTGTGTTAGCAGTGGGAGTGTTTTTGTGCAAGTGATTGCAGATAAATGATAGTGTAAGGGTCAGGTAAGAGTTTATCTTTAGTGTGTGTGTGTGTGTGTGTGTGTGTGTGTGTGTGTGTGTGTGTGTGTGTGTGTGTGTGTGTGTATCTGAGCCAGTCTTATATAGTGCTAGAGTTATAGAAATGTTTTTTTCCCTAAGGTAAGGTTGTCCACTTTACTAATGTGTGCTAGCCTTAGCCCTAACCCTGCACTTGCTTCTAACCCTAATGCTGCATATTTCCTTAGTAAAAACATTTCCAGAATAAAATCACTCTATAGACAATGTAGGTCTGATGGTATTGTTAGAGCTTTGTTTGTTTCTGTTGGCATTATTTTATTTTATATGTTATATAAAGTACAGGAAAAATGCAAGAAACTGGAGAGGGAAGGTAATGAAAAGTAGTTAGTAGGGGCATACAAACATAAAGCAATACAGACAAATAGAGGTGCATATGCATACAAAATGAGGGGGAGGCATGCTGGACAAAGACAAAGAGTGAGTAGACAACTGGTGATGGGCAGGAGTAAACAATGAGCAGATGTAAATATGCTGGGATATGGGCAGCATACTGGACCAGAGGGCTGTCAGTCTAATCCTATAAATTGCTGGGCACAGCTCAAGGTGTCCTGCAGAATGCTGGGCATAGCTCAGGGTGTCCTACAGAATACTGGGCATAGCTCAGGGTGTCCTACAGAATACTGGGCATAGCTCAGGGTGTCCTACAGAATACTGGGCATAGCTCAGGGTGTCCTACAGAATGCTGGGCACAGCTCAGGCTTTCACGTAGTGGGGAGGCACACTTTCTCTAATGGCTTGAAGACAATGTACTTTTGGTTGAACACATTTATTTATTATGTATTTAATATTTGTTAACAAGTTAAACAGTCTGGTCCATTGACCTTTTCAGACACATCTTGGATACAGAGAAGCATACACAGAAGGGCAGAATAAAATAATACCATTATAATCACAATGTAAAAATATAAAGAGCATGATACATAGCCTGTAGTATATTGAGATAGTTACCTCAATAACAGGGTAACAGATAAGAACACATTTATACACTAAACTCACTAGAACAGCACACATTTCTATACACCATTTACAGTAAGGGAATGAAAGCACAATTATATACACTGTACAGCAGGACAGCACATTTGCATACACTATATATAGGTAGGTGACTCTGAGTCATTCAAAAAACTTATGCTAAACCAAGGTTTATCATTCTGTTGTACTCAACCATTGTACCTGAAACAGCTGCACATGGTTACATTGCAAAGTTATATTTGTTATTGCTTTTTAAATTCATAAATTGTTTCTATTGTTTTCTGGTGGGTGATAATTCCCTGTGGCAGGTCCCAGGCAGGGTAAAGTGTTTTCACCTGCTGCTGCTGTTTTAAATGGATGTAGTATGTGGGTTAAACTGTTGATTGGACTATCCCTGGGGGAGTACAGTTGTTCCTTATTTGGAGATATCTTCTTAGAGGAGAACAATATCCTCTTGTTAGGATCCGAAACAGGAAGCATTAGAAGAGATACCTCTTTGAGTGACTGGGATGCATTGGGCATCCTTTACTAGATGGTAGTGATGGACATGGTTAGTGGCTAGAAGAACGAATATGACAGTTTTGTTCCCTATGATTTGTATTCTCTGTGTTTTGTATGGAAGGTAATTATTGGCAAACCATATTCAATTGTTTGTATCAATAGATTTTTAGGCACAGCTTATTTACATAAAGGTGACAAAAGCTGTGATATCTTGTAGCAAAGTTTTAGTTGGGATAACACTTTGCTTATATCAGTACATGTATGTATAGAAAAGGTAACTCAGGGGGTCTAATGTGAGATTAATTGTATACAATAATGTTAGTTATGATGTTGTTCTGCATATCTTTTCTTTTTACTTCTGGTAGATGAAAAAGTTTTGGCTGTGATGCAAATGACATTACACTCATTTTTAGGATTAATAAGTTTGTTGGAATGGCTCCAATTACAAAGATAAGAGACGTTCTTTTGTAACTAAGATTGGAGGTCTGCATAATTTCTGTTTGTCTCAAGAAGTAAGATATCATTGGCATATAATATAACCTTTAGTGGTGGAAGATTTTCAGTATGTCATTTATGAATATGGAAAACAGACGTGGACCAAAAAGATTGTCTTGTGGCAAATTAGTATTGGGGCTTCTTATCAAAATAATGGTTGCTGCAGATTACTTGAAAGGTTCTATTTGTTAGGTTGCTTTTATATTACCATATGGCGTTTTCTTCAAAGTTTAGCCTTTTAATTCATATAGCAGTAAAATGTGATTGACAATTAAAAAAGGCTGTGATATCACTGCATACTGCTGGAGTCATGAGTCCATTATTAATGTTGCACAAATGGTCCTAGTATGTTGGTGGAGCTAGGAATCAAAAAGCAGATGTGCAGGGTTACCGTGTAAGCACAGTCTGATGCTAACCATGCATGGAGATGACTGGAGTGGTACTTGGCGTGAGTGAGGGTGTCCTTCTGCATTGCTAATGCCTTTGTGAGGCTATACAGTTCAAAGTCAATGCCATACAGAGTGCATTAAGAGTATGGTGACATACGCTGCTTTCATGTCCTCCTCTGTAATGAGTATAGCAAATGTTACCATTACTACCCTGACTAGCAGTATTGTCCACTGTCGGTGTGGGTATGCACTTAGGATGATGCTTTGGGAGGTCTTTACATGGAGCACAGTCTGCAGCTGCAAGTCTTGAAGTATTTCAGTCCACAATTCCTCATCATGAGCAGAGATATCTCACAGCCTCCTAGGAAGGACATTGCATTAGCATATTCCATGCAGGCCTTAAACCTGCAGTAACTGCTCTAGTCCTGACACAAGAAGCCTCTGCAGTGACCCCAGAACATGGTCAAATAGTAGGACATCCTCCCAGTCAAAGTCTGATGGTGTGACCCTTCTCCATGCCGTTGAATTATACTGTCTATAACACCACTAATTCTTGCCACAAGTCCTCACCTCTGCCTTTGATGTGATCTCTCACCAAGGGTCTGACCTCAGCCATGAATCATTGTGTCACTTGTAACCTGTGCACATGATGGCAATGACTATAGCCCAATCCAGCCCTCCTCAACTTCTGATGCACTGTGTGACTCAGTTATGCTCCACATAGCATAACATTTAGCTAATACTACCTGCATCATGGTTCATCTGTGTGACACCACACTATCATTGTGTGCTTGCTATGGGTCCTTGGAGCTAGACTAGATGCTGCCACTTTACCTGCACTGCTGTGTGCTGTGCTTATTGCTGTCAGCAGGGATGTTATGTAGTGCTGCTCACTATTTGTCAGCCACACTGTTGTCACTGAATGATGTTGGTTTGGTGGCTATGTCAGGGGCTGCTGCTGCAGGTCTAGAAGTTCCAGGTATGAATAGATGGCATACAAACTTAAATTATGTAGCATGCAGCATGCTATGTACACACCTGTTGCACCCTATGAACATTTCACTGTCTGCACCAGGGATGTGCTACTGTGCCTTCAGATAAATCCAGGCAGCAAAACCAGGCCTTCAGAAGGCCAGGCATGAACTATGCAAAGTTTCTCATTTGCACATGGGCAGTGTTATTCTCCACTACATCTTTGCTGTGTGGGCTCCAGTGAGTATACGGCATCAACCAAAACACTTTGAGAGCATATAGGGTTTGTACACATTGCTTTTGACTTAGTATGTACCTGGTCAGCCCAGTGCCTAGTTAAAAAAAAAAACTCTGATATACTTACAGATTCTTGGCAAAACTGAGGAAAATAAAATACATTTAGAAATGTATACATAAAGAACTGTTGCTGTAACAAACACTGAATTGTTGCAGGTGAAACAGCTGTATTTGGAAAGATATTGGTGATTTTTGGCAAATGGTTTATTATTGGAATTTTTGAAGGTTTGTTTAACAAAATTATGACTAATGAAATAGCATTCTCCAGTTACATTCTTAAATTTAAATTGTTAAGGTGCTGTTCAAAGAATAAAGGATATTCTGCTGTAAACAGTTTCTGTACACCCAAGGAATCATTTGCTATCAAGCTTTCAAAAGAGATGGCGATGCAGCCTCTAAAAGTTAAATACCATGTAACAGTACAGAGGATTTAGGTTCACTGGTGTTACAAGAAAAAAAAAACTGTGACTGAAGTCAGTCAATTTTCTGTTTAAAAATTATTTTGTACTGTGAAACTGGTGGGCTGAAAGCCTAATGACATTTGTTTTGAAAATAAAAAAAGCAAATTAGGTAATAAACAATACATTTCTTGCATTGAGAATAAAGCTTTTATCAAGACATGTAAAGAGATGTTGGGCTCTGTGAGGTACAACAGCATGGATTTACAGAAGAATGTATTGCTGGCCATGCCTGACTATAAACAATGCTGTGGTAAAGCTGAATGAAAATGTTTTGTGTCAGAGTATTCCTGATTTGCATAAGCAAATGGATGTTTTTCAGTCATGTGTCAAAGGAAAGCAAAAACTTTGATGTTTTGAGATTCTAAGAGAACTGGAATAAATTACACTTCTAGTGATGGCTCTTCTAAGACAGTTGGAATAAATAATCCTGAAGAACAGAATTTATTTCTAAGACTAAATAATACTATAAAACAGCAAGAACTTATAGAAAAGGCAAGGGAAGCATTTTCAAAGAATATGTCTGCACAGTCCACCAGCAACAGAAGGAAACAGATTGGGTACTCTTCCGAATGGCTACAGGTCTACTAGAAAAGGTCAGGAATATGTCTGAGATTTGTAATTCTAGTCATGTAGATTCTCAGACAGTTTGAACAAAGAACACTTTGGCTCAAAATTTAAAAACTAATATTGATGTTATGTCATAACCAGCTGGTTTTAATAAAGTCTAATCTATTTAAAAAGAGGAGGAAAAGAAGGCAGAAAGTGTTGCAGAAGCATTTGGGTAGTCTTACATTCATTCAAGGTTTATCAAGCTCAGTTTAGATGGTGAGCATTATTAAGTGTTTTAAAAGGGAACCATTTGAAATGTGGGGACCAGCTAGAACGAGTCCGAAAATATGGAGACTTAATGGCTAAAAGATTGGACTTGTTTATACTAAGTCCAAAATGGCATTTCTCAGAATATTCCCTTTTCTTCGAGGTATGTTAATCTTGGAGTTGGTTTATATAAGTTCGGTTGTAGGGGGGTGCAGGAGAGAGATTGCTCCCACTTACAAAAAGAACTTTTAAGGAAAAGAGTGATTTTTGAGATTCGCTCTTCTCCTGAGTCTTTGGTCTTTATTTTTTTTTTTTTAGCTTTTTAACACCCGGCATTTCGATTGCGGATATTTCAATGGGGAGCCACTTGAAAAGGTAACAAAAGCTTAAATGTTTGTGATGCTACTCCAATACATGTATTTTAATTGTTTACACTTTTATATTGCGTATCACAGTATTGCGAAGTATTTGCTATTTTGTTATTAATTATGGCTGTTGCATTTTCTAGTAAAAAGTGTCTACTTAATGTTATGTATCTCTAGGCATCCTAGATTTCCCATGATCACTTGTCTAGTATTGTTCCTATGTTCCTTTCTAGTAAAAATCTAGAACTGTAAAAGAAAAGACAGAACAAAGTAAGTGATGCTGCTTAAAACAGAAAACGTGATATAACTAGTGAAAATTGTTTCTGAAAGCAGGGACGAACAAAACTACCAAAAGATTGGGCTGGCAGAACCAGAAAGAGCTATACATGGTTTTCAAGGAAGTCAGCAATTGTTACTGGTTGACTTTCAGTAGCTGAATAGCTGTCAAATTAAAACAGAAGATGAAATAGCTTGTTTGTCCAACACACTTTCTGAACTTTCTGAACAAATTGGAGCAGTGAAACAAAATATTAAGACTGAAAATTCCAAGAAAACAAACTGATGTAACATGCATAACAAACACATTGCCATATTAGAACAAAGAATTGATGCATTTCTATCTATGAACAAATGTTGGATTCTCTAAAAGGAGAAATAATTAAAGAAAGATATGGAAAGGATGAAGGATTTATAGACACCATTCAAAAAGCCACAGAAAAGCCTAACAAAGATAAGTCAAAAGGAAATTAGTCTATCTTAGAGATTCAAAGGATGAAAAAAGAACAAAGTGAACTGGTGCTTGAGACAGAATGACGGAAAAGAAATAAAGGCAAAGTCAAACTGAGGCTGCATATTTTCAGAGTGACACATCTCTGCACTATTACAAAATCTGCAAATGTAAATGGTGCTGTTCTTTACTTAAAAATAAATGATAAGGATATACAAACTGAAAAAGAGTTATAAAGACAAAATTCTTAGATATTGAGAATAAACTTAGCACTCTACTTTTGTTTGTGACATCAAAGCTGCCAAGGAAATCACAAGCTTATGCAACAAAGGAAGTCTGAGGGAAGAGATGAACACAAAGAGGTTAAATTTTTTCTGAAATAGCTAAAAGCAGCACAGTTATAAGGCAAAGTGAAAAGACACAAAAAGACTACCCTTGACTCCTCAGTTCTGTAAGTAAAATATGCACCTCTGGTTAATATGCTTGTATTCAACAATTCAGTATTTAGAGATTGATATTCTTCACCTCTGAGCCCCCTGTAGGCTAAACAAAGTTTATCCGTCAGATGGCTGTAACTGACTGAAGAAAGGTCTAGACCTTCTAGTCTAGATGGGCATGATTTATCTCTACAAGTAATGATGTTGTTATTTGTCTTTCGGCTTTTCCTGGTTAGGGGTCGCCACAGTGGAACTCCGGTCCACTAATGATTGGCAGTTGGTTTTTATGGTGTCGAGTTGCCAGCCCGACGCCCAACCTTCAACGAAGGCAAGCCCATTCAACGCATGTCTTTTGACGCCCACTCGACTGCAAGAAGGATATGCAGACTCCACACAGAAGGCACTCCCAACCCAAGCCGAGAATTGAATGGGAGAACCTCTTGCTGTGAGGCAACAATGCTACCCCTGCACCACCGCGGAAGTCTCTACAAGTAATGATACACCTTGTAAATTTTCACTGAATACCTTGTAAAACAGGAGATTTCCTTTCTTGCTAGATCAAAACAACATGTTGTATTCAATTATGAGTCGAACATATTATGTGAACAACCTTGAAAGTCAGTCAATTTTTATTGCAAGTTTTTAAAAATTAAACCAATGACTTTCAGTGCCTTGGCTTTAACCTTTAAATGTGGTAATTTTGAAGGTAAATGCACACTGTCAAAACCCATAAGGTTGTAAAGCTTCTGAAAGCATATTGCTTCTGGAGTCATGGGAAGTATGAAACAAGTCTGTATCTAGAGAATCAGAACAGAGTCAATGTGATTCTTTCTGTAAATTAATGAAGGAATGAGAAAACTGATAGGAATGTGTATTTGATGTGAGAATGGGCTACAATAAGTCTTCAACAAAGTCAGAATAGGGCAAAGGAACTTAGGACATAACCTGGATAGTGTACCTCTTTGGACTATCTCTTTTATTGGCTCAACCAGCCTTGGAATGGCTTTTGTTCACGCTGTCAGTTAGCTGGATTCCCCTCCATTTTAGCTTGGGGGGATATGCAATATAGGGACTTTTGTTAAAGCAGAGGAAAAGGTAAAAACTACTTGTATGAAGTTTTCAATTTGGAGTGAGGTTAACACCTGTAGTTGAGCCTGGAACAGAACCTGTAATTAATAAAAGCACACAAAGAGCCAGAGTTAAAAAAAAACTTACTGTCAAGGAGGTCTTTTGGAATCTAGTAGGGTTACCACCTGTCCCTCTTTGCGAGGAACAGTCCCACTTTGGGACGTTATGTCCTGCAAAAAAACCTAAAAAATGGCAAATGTCCTGATATTTTAAAGACAAAATATATTTCTTAAGATTTCTTTAATAGTTGCATAAAACAGTTATTTTGTATCAGGAACACATATATATTATATGAAATAGCATAAGCAACTCAAATGCTACACAAATAAGCTTTTATTTTGACAAAAATGTGAAGTTCTTTCCTTTGCACTGGCCATGGGTATGTTTTGTCCTGCAAAATCTCACATTCCTACAAAAAATGTCCCACTTTGGGCATTTGAAAAGGTGGCAACCCAGAATCTAGTCCATGTAGCAAGCCTGTTTATAGATTTATAGATGGACCTTACAATAAAGTAAGTCACATACACTGAGAGCAAGATTTTTGGAAACTAGCCCCCCCCCCCGAAAAAAAAAGAAATAAAAAACGAGTCTAAAACAACCCAATTAATTAGGGCATACTTCTGAACAGCATCGTAAAGAGGTCCTAGTGAGATGCCTATTACAGACCTTTGATCTGAGTTGAGTAAAAGCAGATTCCAGACTCAAGACTTATGGGAAGAGAGGGACAAGAAGACAGTTTCTGGGTCATTGTATGTGTAAGAGACTGTTCCAATAAATTAAAGAAGTATAAGGTAGATGCCGTTTACTGTTATGCTGCTATATCTGTTGGTCTGGATGCCAGCTTCATGAAAAATTACATTATGTACGTTAGGGTACAACACTGATGTAATAGATTGTGGAAATCGTAAAAAAGATATGAAGGGGTGCAATGTTGTTCTTGTTCATTCCCTGTTTCATTTCTCATTGTAAATAAACCTTCATTTTAGAAACTGAGAACCTGGTTGAAGGACTACTTCATTTATAAAAGTATGGAAAAATGCTATAGATGAAAGAAAATTAGCGATTATATCACGTTATCGAAAAATAAAAATAGCGAATGCTATTTCATCGGCCCCAAAACATCTAACCATGAAAATATCGAACATTCAGAACAGCAAATTTTTTTCCCATGGAAAACATTTGCTGCTCCGAAACACATACACATAACACAAGCATATCAAACAAACAGCAATCACACACATACACTTAAATTCCTACATCTAACACTACACTAAACTAAACATGCACTACTATCTACCCACTTACCTTAACCCAAACCCTAACCCTAAGGTCCGTCACTATCACACACTCACCTAACCCGCGCCCTAACCCTAACTTACTTAAACCACCCCTAACCCTAAAGTCTGTCACTATCGCACACATGCCTAACCCACACACTAACCCTAACTCACTTAACCCACCCCTAAACCTAATGTACAAACAATAGCACACTTACCTGAACCCAACCCGTAACTTTCCACCACAGCGCTAAGAATAGCGAAGCCTCAAAAACGGCCAACCAAATTCTTTCCTGAGGAAAGAATTCGCTGTTCTGCAGCTTCGCTATTCTTAGCATTCACTGAATAGTGTTCGATATCAGAACATTCGAAGTTTTAATACTTTGATGTTCTGATATAGACCCGAAAATTATGGCTAAAATGTATAGACTGTACTGCTTGACCTAATGACATCAAGATATAAATATATATTTTTATACATGTATGTGCACACGCGCGTGTGTGTGTGTGTGTGTGTGTGTGTGTGTGTGTGTGTGTGTGTGTGTGTGTGTTGTTTCATTTGACAACCAAAACATCAAACCTAATCTGGTTAAACATAAATGCTTGAAAATAAAAACTATTGACAAAAAAGAAGAAACATAAACATTTTTGAAGGGGGCAAGTCACTCACACCCCCTGTTAATTGTATAAACGTATTCTGAGATTTCACTGCAGTAGGAAAAGGGCAAAGTTCCTGGTCCTGCAACCTTGCACAAACAAAACACTAGTATGTGCAAAGAGCTGATTTTTTTATCATACATACCAGCTTTTTTTTACATCTGACCCATGAAATATTCTACTATAGAAAAGTAATAGGAAAATATTTATCTACATGAATACACACACATACACACACACACACACACACACACACACACACACACACACACACACACACACACACACACACACACACACACACACACACACGCACATATACAACAGTATTGTATTAAAACAATCAGATCTTTGCACATACTAGTGTTTTGTTTGTGCAAGGTTGCAGGACCAGGAACTTTGCCCTTTTCCTACTGTATTATTAATCCTGTATTTACCATGTAAAATATTTTTTATACTTTTTATATTTTTGTATATCTGTGTGGAGCTTTTCTCCCCGGGCCTCTACTGAAAATGGATATATATCCAGCTAGACTAGCCCGGTCAACAAATGTAAAAATAAATAAATAAATGAATATTGTACAGTCTGTTTTCAGTGTATAGTTGTGAAGTCTTGTTTCCTGATTTCTATGCATTAAATTTGTTTTTGTTTCCTTTGCACTAAACTGCTCTAATGGTATCTGTTTTCAAAGTTTAATCAGTCTTGGGCTATGTAATTTTCAGTCATTAACTGTAGATATTCAGTTTAAAACATTGTAGCAGGAAGTCATAGATACATACATGGCAGCAACACCCAGACCAAAAAGTGTTTCACAGATAAAAAGTTGCTTGTTTTCATTTAATTAAATGTATGACTGTTTATATTGCAAGTGATAGCTTAATAAAGATGTTTCTTGTTTAAAAAAAGGGGCAGCATTTATATGATGTATAGCAATATATGTAAGGCATAATATTTGTCAATTTTAACTTGTTAATATTGTTTGATTGCTTTTATACAAATGTAAATGTGCCTATGTCACAAGTAATCATTCAATTAAGGTGTTTAAAAAACAAACAAGTTGCTTACAGCTTTACAATATGACATGAGAAAAATACACAATAATTTCAGCTAAGCAAGGACAAATTGTTGCTAAACTTATATGTAAGATGATTTTGCTTTAGTATCTGGATTTAGAAAACTGAACAAAATTGTGACATCACAATATTATTTTTTCCGGTTGCCATTTGTGGAAGCAAGAATTCTTCCCCAGTCCTTGTTGTTCACAATCCATTCTCTTTGGACAACAGTCCTGCTAGCCTATGAGTTGCCAGTGCCCTCTACCAGTATGGCAGTGTGGTTGTTGCAGACAGGACCATAGAGTCACCGTTGATGTCCACAGTGGCTTGTATTTCTTGTTTTGGTGACCCTAACCCCTGTCAGGTGGTATCCTTTGAGAAGGATGGGTATGAAATAAGGTGTGGTTACAGGGATTAGTCCTGCAATTGGCTTGAGGAGAAGTAATCCTCCCCCTCCTCTTTACCTTCCTGCTACCCAGATGAGCACCACTCACCCTCACAGAATCTGACATCTGTTGGATACTGACCAAGTGGTACATCCTGTCTGTGTATCACCCTTATCCCTCCTGTTGGAGACTGAGCAAGTGGCACATCCTGCCCATGTATCACCCTTATCCCTCCTGTTGGAGACTGAGCAAGTGGCACATCCTGCCCATGTATCACCCTTATCCCTCCTGTTGGAGACTGAGCAAGTGGTACACCCTGCCCATGTATCACCCTTATCCCTCCTGTTGGAGACTGAGCAAGTGGTACACCCTGCCCATGCATCACCCTTATCCCTCCTGTTGGAGACTGAGCAAGTGGTACACCCTGCCCATGTATCACCCTTATCCCTCCTGTTGGAGACTGACCAAGTGGTACACCCTGCCCATGCATCACCCTTATCCCTCCTGTTGGAGACTGACCAAGTGGTACACCCTGCCCATGCATCACCCTTATCCCTCCTGTTGGAGACTGAGCAAGTGGTACACCCTGCCCATGTATCACCCTTATCCCTCCTGTTGGAGACTGACCAAGTGGTACACCCTGCCCATGCATCACCCTTATCTCTCCTACTAGGTACAAGTATGTGGGCCCCCACACTTTGCCTCTACATCTTTGAAGTTCTTCGTTAGCAGAGTAAAAATATGTGTGATACTGCAGCATTAATATATATAATGTTAGATTTACGGTTAAAGTTAACAATGTATGCATCTAGTCTTACACTGGCAGTTCATAGGCATTTGGTGTACACTATTAAGCTGTGCTATGCAAGAAATTTAGTTTAGTTAGTACGACTGCAGAGCATTAGTTTTATCATAATAGTATATTACTAAACTTTGCCTGCATTAAATTTCATAACATACTGAAAAGGAACTGACTATTATACAATACAGGTGTAAGCCAGAGGAAACAAGCTTTACCTTGAGGCTGCAATGTTCTGTTGCCTTCATCACCCCCAAACAACTGTATAGTATTCAGGAAAGAGAAATGAAACACATCACACTGTTCTTTTCTAACAGCCTAGCTCATGAAAAAAAAAGAATCAGCAAATGTAAGATATAAATGATCAGGGCTTTGCTAAGTTGTCTGACTCTCCATCCAGGACACTGAGTATTTTCTTTATATTCATGTCTGACTGTGTTGATACAGCAGACAGAAGCTTGTATGACTGGTAGAGGATAAAGGGGGGCCCTGATAGCTACAAATAATTGCTACTTTGAGATTTTATTTATTTTTATTTTTATTTATTTGCAGTTTGTTGACCAGGAAAGTCCATTGCTACAGTATGAGCCCTTTTTCAATGGAGACCCGGGGAGAAAAGCTCCATGTACATACATAAAGAAACAATACAAGTAGCAATCACATCAAAATGAATGCAGGGTAATGTAGACTGCTCATAACAGATTGCTTATGAGGATTTCATAACATTATAATTATCAGAATAACTGAACTGTTTACATTGTACATTGTTTTTAATAAATTTTAGAATATTTCTGCTGGTGTGTCATGTCTCCTTTGCCATCTTCTCAGTCTGCTCTGCAGTTAATTATCTTGCTGCCGAACTCCAGTGTTGAACCTGGATCAAAAGGCATATTCAGCATTTTCTGTGGGGCACAGTGAAGAATGTAGAAGGTAAAAAAGCCACTAGTGTTTATATTGAGGAGGAAGAGCAAAGCAGAAAAGAAACAAGAGACAGATGAAGATAAACTATTGTAGATAAACTTCCTGATTGGCCTAAGTCTGGTTCATGAATATGAAAGACTTTAAGTAAAATGTCCCCTTTAGAGTGTGCCTGACTTACAATAAAACCTAAATCCAGATGGTGTAGCAAACTCTTCAGCAAGTTAGATCAACAAGGTAAAAATTATTATGAATAGGGCTGGGGGAACTATTTGGATATGTTTTACCCCATTAAGGTAACTAGATTTTAAACTAAAAGAACTAATTAGGAGTGTTCATGAATTAGAAAAATAACGTGAAGAACATGACCATAAGTTGCATGTACACAGAGAAGTTTTAGAAAAAAAAAACAGAACAAACTGTAGTAGAAGCCATTAATATATTAATCATTTTTTCAAAAAGAATTAATAGAACAGAGCAGACAGCAGCATGGGATGGGATGGGATGGGATGAAGTGGTGCAAACACTGGTGTGTAAGACAGGGCAAAATCATGTCATCTGGGGTGGTGATTCCACATCATGAGATGATGATGAATATGAAAAGCATGATTTGTTAGGGACTGAGCTAGCAGAAGTATGCTTTATTACAGAGAGAAAAAGTGTTAGCATTAAAGATGGGAGTCAGTGACAAAAGATGACAAAAATGAGCACTGCACTCAAACAGAGTTACTGAACATGACTCAGACATATAAACAAAAGCCAGAAGCCAGAAGAGACACTGTTAACGTTGTTACTTTGATGCTGGCACAGAGGAGGAAATGCAACTCAATTAAATGTAGAGGAGATACCAAGATGATCAGGTTTAGCATATTACCCACATTTAGAACAGATACTTAATGCATTATATCTACATGGTGGGGCAGAATAGAGTTTGATTATTTGGGTAACAGCTCTATTTCACCTACCATGGTCTGATGTTACAGCAATATTTCATGAACATAAATCTTGGAAAACAATAGCATAGTCTACACTTCAGTTAAGATAGAAATTGTAAAGTTAGTTCCTGTCCATTCATTAGGCATTAATTGGGTTAGTACTTTAAATATTAATAGTGGCCCTAATTCACAGGTAATGACAAGTGCCATGATAAATATATTATAAGAAATACACCACTGAAGTGGAAGAGACAGTTTATGTTAGAAATAAGAAGCAGTTTTAGGGAGCACATTTAGGGTGTGGGAAGAAAAGGAGCAAAGAAAAGGATGAAAGAAAAATGTAAATAGACAGGGTAAAAAGGAATGCAGAAATCAGATGTGTGCAAATCCTCTAAAATTGTGTGCAGTAACAAAGAATATTGGCAAGATTAATGCAGAGGAACTGCATTACAGATTTAAAAAAGTGAAAGTAGCAGAGGGTGACAGAAAGAGAAACAGTAAGAGACAATGGACTCATGAAAACAGTTAACACCTAGTAGAGGGAGAAGAAAGAGAGAGAGAGAGAAAGAGAAAACAGGTTCAGGAAATCCCCAGTACAAAGTGCTCAGGAATATTAAGCAGATTGAACTCAGCTATATCCTAATTTGCCAGCTGATCAAGAATGCAGAGAATGTCAGAAAATGGGGTGTGGGGGTGTTGAGTAATTAAGAACCAGACATACCACCCTAAAAGAAAAATATTTACATTAAGGGTGGTCTCCAGGGGTAAAGTGAGAGCAATTACACCATACTGGGGACCGATGTCCTTTGCTACCGCTTAGAATTTATTGGCATAATAGACCTTGACATGTCATGGCATTAGTATACATAGAAGAAATAACTATTTTTGCAGGAAGTCTCAGAAGATTTCAAGACCAAACTATAGACAGTGATGGGTGCTGAGGAGCAAAAACTACTGGAGTAAAAGCAAAGGTTCAACTAGCTTTTGGGTATGGAGTCATGAAGCTACATGGGAACTGATCTGTACCCCACTGTCAAAGACAGTCAATGAATGTTACTCAGTATTGAATCCTTAGTAGACACCCTGAGATATTAGAAACGCTTGGTGTTGTACATTGGAATAGTCAACCAACTGTGAGTCTGTTAAAAGTCCTGTATGGGCCGTGAAAAAATCTGATGACTTACGAAGAAAGATCGTAGACAAGAGAGGACTGAATAAAGTTCCCCCACCTACTGGCAGTTTCTGTTCTTGACAATTATGACCATTGTGAAAAAAAAGTCTTTAGTTGCTGGAGCATATCATGTGTGTTTTTAGAATTCCAATAACAGAAAAGAGCAATGTTGAATTTGTTTTAACAGGGGATGGCAGGCAGTACACTTTTAAGTGCTACATCAACAGTATGTACACAGCCCCACCTTTCACCATTGACTGACAGCAACAGACTTAACCAAACTGCAGCTTTAAAAAGTATCTGTGGTCCATTACACTAATAACATTATGATTACAAGAGAGCAGTCTGATGTGGAAGTCCTTCAAACTGAAATACAGCATCTTCAGAATTATGGAATCACAATGAAAATGCAGTGCAGTCGGGAGCATCGGAGAATTTGTTTCAGAGCAAAATAGAATAGAGCAAAATGAGATGTCCCAGCTGCAACAATGGAAAGTGTTATCCTCGTCTAGAGCAAAACTACAGACACAAGTTTTTTTAAGAATGATGGGATTTTGAAGAATATTAATGTTCCAGCATAGACTGATTTTGCACCCAATCTACCATGCAAACCAGAAGAAGTCTGATGTTACGAGTATGAAGCAGCAAATAACATCCAACAAAGCAATAACAATGATAATAATAATAATAATAATAACAATAATAATAAGAATAATAAGAATATGAAGAATAAAGCCCCCACACATAAGCATAGGACAGGCTTCAAACAGATCCTCAGCAAACTTTTATTCTTGAAGCAACTAATCAAAACAATGCTAAGTCTTAAGAACTCTGGCAAAAGACTGCAATATCCAGAAGCAGCAATTAGAAGTTTGTTTCAAAAGTTTTACTGGAGCAAAAGTATGTTACATCCTTCTAGAGCAGCATGCATTAGCCATTTCATGCTCTGTTTCATGTTAGAATAACAAAACAGCACACAGTGACTGTAAGAGTGCACTGCCTTTACCAGGGATGCTTACAAAATGATACTCTAATGAAGACATTTGTCGCACGAGCCTCAAATGTCCACAAGTGATGATGGAATCTTAAAAAAAAAAAAAAAAACTAATATTGTGCTCGCAGCATTATAAATAGAACATAAATTATCTGGACTTATTTTGGGAGACACAGATGCCAATATACAAGAGCATCAGTCTCTCACGTTATAAAGAATGTCTTTTTGAGCAACTGGCCACAAAAAGACCAAGAAAATACTTAGCTGACTGATGATTCTACTAAAATCGACACAAGTGCTAGAAAGTGAATAGAAGTGCTGTATTGCTCACAAACTGAGACTGTACCATGCCATGAAGGGTCTGCAGGCTCAAGTAATCAGGCGGAATTGCATGCAGTAGTACTTTACATCAGTCATTTGCTCCCTGGGGATGAAAGTTATATTTATCATGACAGCTGGGCAGTATGTAAAAGACTGAAAACCTGATTATCTTTATAGCAGCAATAAATTTGGAATAGTCATGTGTTAGTCTACATAGCTAAACTATTCTCTGAATCAGTCATCAGGATAAATGTCTTTCCACAGGCAATTCCGAAGGGAGACTACATGGTTAATTAGCATATGTCTCTTCTCTGGACTGTATCATTAGCATGTAGCCTTGCAATGGAGGCCATCATAATGCTGCCTACCTTCATGCAAAAGCACTGCAGTAGGGATGTCTCTGAATTAGGAAAAGTTACCATGAGGAAAAACCTAGTGTAATCCACACAGTGACTTTTTTGAATTTGTACAACCATCTTTTCCTCTTCACAGATTATCACCCTTGTTTGACAAAAAGCAACACCATTCAAGAGGTAATTCATACACTGATTATATAATTGCAACAATCATATGCTGTAATAGGGAAGTGATGATGTTGTAGCTTACATTTCAATGGCCATCCCTAAATCATTCAGATTTTAAACAGGTTTCCAGCAAAAAGACAAACTGCATTGCAAATACTGAATAAAGTTCTGAGAGATGCACATCCAACTAGAATGTGCAAAGGCAAGCGTACCACTGTCAAAATAGCTACTCTAATTGTAACTAATTTATTACTGCATCCTTTATTAATTGCAGTTGTTTGCTGACTTTTCTGTTGTATTCTATGGTGTTAATTATATAGAAGTGATTCAATCATATAGATATGCATGTGCACTAGTATACTCTTTTTGTATTACCTCAGCATGAGTGGGCTGACTCAAACGATCGAGACCCACATACTTCACTACTGCATGTGTTTCAAACCCATACATGCGATTCGGTAGCACTAATATGTGTTATTTTGGATTATAGTTAAAGCTTTCACTGCAGGCATACAGTCTTATAATAATAGTTGATAAGTATTTACAGTGCAATATTAAGCTGTGCTACTGCAGTAATTTAATTTTCTAACCACAGTAAATTTTAAGGTCTGCCATTTCATGAGACAGCAAGTAGAAATGATTACACAATAAAAATGCATGAGATAAAAACACACTCAGCTTGACACTGCTATGCACTGCCTCTATCCAAGAGAAAGAAGGATGTGCAGTGTGTCAGAGAATAATGAAATATATCAGATTTTTTTATTATAACAGCCTAATTTATGAGAAAAAACATTTTAAACTAAGGTCTTGCCTTTGTCAGGCTCTCTGATTCCCTGTTTAGGACACAGAGTGTTTCATTTACATCGCTGCTTGACCATATTGACATGACAGACAGACAGACTCGTTTTGTCACAGATAGTGGATAACAGAGATTCCTGTGAGTGGCAAGTAATGGTTTCTTACAGATTGCCTTTGAGTGCTTGTTTCATAATAGAATAACATAAAAGAATGCTAGAACTAACTGAACAATAACTCTGATTTAGTTTGAAAATGGTTGATAATAAATGTTTTAAACTATTCCTGCTCATTTCTAATATGTTCTTCTCAATCTGTGTTGTAGTTAGTTACCTTGACTTAGAATTACACTGCTGAACTTTGTCAAGAGGCAATGAGGTGCACATCTCCTTGTTCACCCCTCCAACACTAGCTCCTTAAGTTACCAATGCAACTAACTGAACTTGCCTGGGTAATAATAAGTTAGACAGAGCTTTAACATCATCTTCAACATCATCATCATCACCAGTCCTTTTCTTCCCATTTTCTATGTGGATTTGGGGCATTCTGTGAATCGTCGCCATATCATTCAATTCAATGTCACTCTTCTACTTCTCCTACACAATCTATCCATCTCTTTGCTGGATGCCCTTGTTTCCTTTTGCCTTCTTCTTCTCTGTCTTATATCTTCTTCACTAGATTAACTTATTTTCTGCACATGTACCCAAACCACTGTAATCTGATCTCTTTGACCTTCTCTACAGCTGGAGCTACTTTAGTTTCTGCACTGATATCATCATTTCATTGTCTGTCCCAAAGTGTGCATCCTACCACTCATCTCATGCACTTCATCTCGATCCCCTCAAGTTTCCTCATCTGCTCTGCCTTTACTGCCCAGGTTTCTGTACCATACAGTAGTACTGGTCACACCACAGTTTTTTCAGATTCTTTAACATTCTTCTGTCATACACTACCCCTGCTACTCTGTGCCAGTTGGCCTCAAACCCTCTGATTCTAGCCTTGACCTCCTCATTCAGACTTCCCTTCTCCTAAACCACCTCTACCAGATACGTGAAGCTGATACCCTCTTCCACTATCTTCCCTTCTATCTCAATTCTCAGCATCTTCTGATTTTTCCCATTTGCTGCCATTACAACTGTCTTTTCTGTACTCAATTTCATCCCACATGCCTTAGGTCTTGCGTTCCATTCCCCAATCCTTTGCTTAAGTTCTTGCTCAGAAATTACCTGTAATGTTCCATCAACTGTATACAGCAACTTTGTTGAGTTGTCCCCTCCAGCCTGTTTGCTAATGTAGTCCATCACCAGAATGAACAGCAGTAGGGTCAGAGATGGACACTGATGAACATCCATTCCCACTGGGAACTCCACTGTGGGACCAGACACCGTTCATCCATCAATTATTGGGTCCTTGTACATAGCCTGCACTAATTCTGCCAATGTTTCTGGGACTTTCAAGTACCCATAACTGCCCAAATCAGTCTTCTTGGGATCTTGTCATACGCTTTCTCCAAGTCTAGAAATGGACAATTGGATGCTTTCCTTATCTCGAACTTCTTCTCAACTATCTGTCTCACTCTAAACATTGGGTCTGTTGTTCTGCAACCTGACCTAAACCTAAATTTGCCTATTTTTCCATCTTACTTTCTACTATTCTATGTATTCATTTATCAGTCACCCTCACCAGAAATTTCATGGACGGATACAGGAGTTTGATACCTCTGTACTGCCTAGAGTTGTGGATGTTCCCTTTGTTCTTCTTCCCTGGGACTTGTATGCTTACTCTCCAGTCATCTGGGATATGCCTTTCTTTCCATGCTGCTATAAGTACCCTAAGGAGCCATTTCTTTCCTATCTCACCCAGCATCTTGATCATATGTGCTGTGACCTCATCTGAGCCTGCTGCTTTCCCTGACTTCATTTTCTTTGTGATGTTCTTACTTCTTCTAGGGCATGCTCCTCCTCTTCTTTCTTCATAGGATGTACCTGGGGTAGTACAGCTTCTGTGGAGGCTTCTTCATTCAAATGTTAATCAAAGTACTCCTTCCATCTGCCTTTGATTTCCTGTGGGTTGTGAGTAGGCTGTTACTGGCATCCTTTACAAAGGATGTCTGACTATCTAGTTTATCATTCTATCTTTTTCTTGAAAGTGGATAGGGTTTATTTATGCCATCTACCAAGTCATTTTACAGAAGCTGGTAGAGTGCATCTAATGCCTTGATTTTTGCTATTGCAACTCCTCCCTTAGCCTGTTAGCCAACCAGTATTCCTTCTTAGCCTATTTTGCCTTCTCTATCTCCCACTATTTTTCTGTACTTCTTTCTTTCTTTTGATGACTACCTGGACTTCTGCATTCCGCCACTAGCGTTCTTTACGTACCTTATTTCCACACCTGGATTGGTTCCTTGTCTGTTCTGTAGTCCTCATACATGCTGTTTTGAGGCATCATTCTTCATCTCCACTTATTTCCTCTTCTTCTCAAGGTGTTAGAGTCCCGAGTTATTCCATGAACTCTTGTCCTTTCTCTACAGTCAACTTCCAGGTCTTCAACTTAGTCTCTGCTGACCTTAAAGCCTCCCTGAGCACTGCTTGAAGCTGATTATGGCAACCGATACTTTATGCTGTGGGCAGACTTTTTCAGTTGGGATGACTTTACATTTGCTGATTCTAATCCACTGCCCTTTCTTTACCTGGAGGAAGTCTACTTGAGTTGCATATTGGCCACTCTTTTATGTAATCTTGCAACTGTCTCACTCTTACTGAAGCATGTTTTCACCACCATCAAGCCATTTATCAGACAGAAGTCTAGATTGGCCTCTCCTTTATTTTATTTCTGTTGTCCCAACCATGTGGACCAAAACAATCCTTATATCCTGTTCTGCCTGTTGCCCCACCCATGTGGACCAAGGCAGTCCTCATATCCTGCTTCGTCTGTTCCTATATGTCTGTGTTAAGGTGACCCATTATCATGTTGTCCTGCTTTAACTGCCATCTGAATGCACTTTTTTATCAATATCACAACTCACTAAGTTAGTCCTCATATCCTGTTCTGTCTGTCCCGATATGTTTGTGATCAGGTAACCCATTATCAACAATTCATGTTGTCCTGCTTTAACTGCTGTCTGAATGCACTCTTTTATCAATAGCACAACCCTGTTGTGGGGCATAGGCTGAGATTATGAATAGTTTTCTAGCCATGCACTTTAGTTCGCTAGTCATACTCTTTAGCCTGGAGTCTATCACTAATTCTGATGAACATCCCCCTCACTGTATTCTGATGCCTCTCCCTCACCACATTTCCCACACTATTTCTAGTTTGTCCTCCTCCTGTGTAGTAGACTCTGGACCTCAAGCCAAGTGGCTTTTCTGCCCTTCCACCTCATCTCCTTAAGGTATAGGATGTCCGTTTTACTCAATACTTTCATGTCATCCATTTTCAAGCTGTCAGTAAGTCTAACAATTCTTTGTTCAAGTTTGTGGTTTTACATCCACCCCAAGCTGTGCAAGTGGACACCAGCTGGCCAGTAACTTACTGATCAAGCTAGGGTTTCTGATGGGCACATATTGCAGGCTGGGGCCTCAACTAATACCATTTTTGGTGGTATTAGTGGCAATAGTCAACAAGATCACCTACAGGCAATTTTACACTGAGTGTCTAGTCTTGATATGGCATATAGTCTGTTATCTGTGATCTCCTATTTTTAGGATACTGCACACCGCAATTGATATCCAGAGTGATTGTTTTTTACAAATCTTCCCTCTATAGGGCACCATCTTGAGTTTGTACTGCTGCCCAGAGCTCCATTCTTGGGGAGTTTGAGGTGGAAACATCTCAGCATATTTTGGGAGGTGGGAGGGACCCTGCAGATGCTTAGGGAAAATATGCAGACTCCATACAGGCATTGGCTGAAGATCAGGCTCAAACCTTGTACCTTATGCATGGAAGGCAAATACCTTAACCATTAAGGCAACTGATTCCAGGGCAAAATACTAAAATGTCCTCCCAGTATTTAATAAAGTAGCATAAAATGCACTGAACAAATGAAGATGTCTGATATGTGAATGTGCTCTTTGCTTCATGATAAATGCATTTCACCAGTGGAGCGATTCGTCGCCATGACTATGCAAGTGCACAGGGTGGGTCACCTGTCATATCTGGTATTTAACCTGGGACACAGGTGACACAGGTGACAGCTTCTGTCTTTTTTGGCAGAATGACACTGATCCTCAGACTTTCTCAGCTATCTGCCCAGTGACTGGATAAGGAGTCTTACTGTCATAAGAAGTTCAATTTGTAAATTGTTCCCTTAGGTCTCTGCCATTAACGCTTTCCAGAGTTAGAAAGAGGCCAACAAGTATTGCAGATTATAAAACTTAAAAACATAATGTTAAGTTAACCATAATAAGTAGTTTCTGTTGGGTATTTTGGGTTTTCTGTGAGCCAGTGAGTAGTACAAATTAGGGTAGTCACAAAATCAGCTTATTCTAAACCTCAGTGTTTTGTCATCCATCATCATGTCTGTATCATAATCTGTGGTTTAAAAGTAAAGAACCATTTATAGATGTATAGTTAATTAAACATTTCATTAGTACTGCTTGTCAGTTTGGTAATTCCTAGTACTTGTTCTGGTAGTCAAAGTGCACCACCATGGTTCTACTCGATAAGCAAGTTACATTGAGTTGTTTTATTACTCTCTTATGATCTTTCATCCAGTTGCATTCCTGTGTCACATTATTTATTGCTTCTGGGCAAACTTTGTATATCTCCTCATATTTTAAAAAAGGGCATCCTCTTGTGAGGTGCAAGCCAAAGGAGGAGTTGATGTTGGACAGGTCTGCTGCAAACATAGACCTTAGTCAGAGTCCTCCTTTAGAGCATACTGGAAGGTGTGGTTCCTTTCAGGGCTCCTGAAGAAATCACTACTTTTGTGGTTTCTAGCACACGTAATCCCTCACAGTATTCCATCTGATTTGGTATCAGAGGAGTCCTGACGAGCAGCTGTGCATTACTTAGACAATGTCTTAGTTGTGAAAATGGTCAAGAGTATGCCAAGTTAGGCATGCAGCAGGTTATTTATTGGTGCAAAGAACCAGAGTTCCCACTGGCAGAAGAAAAACATCAAAGGGCTAGTCAAAACGTTGGTTTGGCTGGAAGTCAATGTGGTTTCATGAGTATTTAGGCTCCCTGCAGACAAGTTAATGCATTTAATGGAGGGGCATATCCAGTTTCATTTTGTCCAAAAAAGTCAGAGTAGCTGATGTCATGTAGCTCTTAGGGATCTTTAATTTTGTTTGTAGAGTGGTGTCTCCAGGGGTAAGCTTCACCAGACCCCTTGAAGAGCAGGTAGCATAAGCGTCACCAGGTTAGGGTCACTGGCAGGATGAATGAAGCTTTGCATATTTGGCATATTTTCATGGCCAGTTATGAGGGTGTCTCCTGATGGCAGAAGGAATTGATCCACACACCAGCCCCTCACCTGATAACAGATGCAGTGGTGGGGGTGCAGATAGCAGCTTGTTTCCAGGTTTTCAGCCCCCTTGCCTTCCTCCTGGTCCACAGTGCTGAAGAAGAATGACCCCTTCTTTGAGCTCATACCCATCTGGGTGGCCATGGTAATGTGACAAGAACAGTTCTGCAACAAGAGAATCATTTTGCATTCAGGCAACAGGCTGTAGTGCAGTTTTTACACAGGAAGACATCTAGATTGAGGTGGGGCCAGCTGATGCTCAGGTTGTTAATTTTTGCATAGTCTGCAGATAAATATTTCCTTCTTAAGACATCACATTGCAGTAACTCAAAACATAGCTGACAGTTTTTCTAGCCTCCATCTAGCCTTCAGATCTCTAGATATTTCAGACTGGCCCCTGATGCCAAGGAAGATCCATTGTCATTCCACCACATCATGGTTGTGGAGGAGTAATCTACCATCTTATTGCCAAGTCATAGACAGACAGCACCAAAAACACTTATGGGTCAGTCATCCTTTCCTTCTTTGAAATTCGCCAGGGTTTTCCAGAGTGTGACACAGTCTGACCACATCTCCTTTCAATGTTCATTGAATAACACTGCCAAGACCTTGTGAATTCATTAGCTGGCACTCAGACTCTGGACCAAGGTATTTGGATTTCCAGATGTTACTAAAGTCTGTGTTATATTCAGAGTTGTTCTGGGCTGGGTGAAAGCAAAAGGTTCCTTTTGAGACACAGTAGGCTCATCGGTTGCAATGTGCTTGCCAGTTTTCTCAAGAGCAGTCACATTATCTTACACAACTATCATTTTTACTTAGTCTGTGCTACACTTGTCTGTTGGATGTACTGGGGGCCTTTTAGTTCAGTGAGTTTCTGGGATCTTTGCCATAGGAGGATATGTCCATATCACAGGACTCTGCAGTTGCAATGCTAAGCAAATGTAAGGCAGATCGTTTAGGGCAAAGTCATCAAATGGCTTGAATAAATGTGTGTGGCCCATATTTTGCCAAGTCCAGTAGTTTATCTATTTGGAGGTTGAAGGGTGATGTGAATAACAGGGATTTTGTTTTTAAAATTCCTGGAGGGAGGTTTATCAGGTCCAAGGTCTTGGAGATCCTACTTCACAAATCACTAAAAGCTCAGGGTTTTTCCTTAATACGCTATTACACCCATTTTTTTTTTCTGAATAGGCAGGGCCTCAGATCTTGCAAAGAAATGATAATCTGTAGAAGTTATTAAGATAATAGGGTAGTGGTTATCCTCTGCTTTGCTCCGTTATATTATAAAAGTTACCTGTCATTTTAATGTTATGCTTAGTTTGTTTATATTGTAGGTTTGACTCATATTATTACTGTAGCAGGCAGGAGAGCAACAGTATGCATGAACAGGACTAACTTGTGATTGATCCTGGCTTCAAGTGTATAGAAGTGTTACGGAAAAGTGTCCCAGGCATGCGATGGGTCCAGCTGGCATCTATCCTCAATATTATAATTTTCCAGATTGGACAACCAAATGTATTAGTGTTGCACCTGGCAGGACAAAACACAGATCAGTTTCCCAAGAGGAGTCTGCTGGACAGCATTTTCAAAGGAATTATTTCAGCTCAGCAGTTGGCGAATACCATGCTGGCTTGATCCACCACTGTCCTTCAGCTTTGTTGGCATGGAGCATTTTTTTCTGTAGTGGATAGCTCTGCCCACAATTTTATTAACTGAAGTGTGGCCAGAGCCACTCCTCACCTGGGTTTTTTCATCACAGAACACAGAGACTTTAGGGGAGATGATTCTGACTCATTTTGCAAGGATCTGTCTACTTTTGGTTTGCACCTGTTTAACATGAACTTAATTTTAAGTGTAAAAAATATCTTGAGGATGGAACAACCTTTCTATTTTTTTATTGCTGATAAAGGATGCAATAGTTTTAATTTGTTTCATGATCAGTGATATATGTAAATCATGCCCATTACACAGGTTACATGTACAGTATGTGTAAATCACTTTCAAGAATTTGGTCCCATGTCCAGGAAAAGGAGTGTGGACATTCTGCAAGCAGTCTGGTGGGTGGACATGGGGTGGGCTTTACCCTCTTGCATTCCCCCTGCTTTCTAGGGCCACCAGACCACTACCCTTGTTGGTTTGAGTGATTGATTTGTATGCTGCTGCTATGCTAATAATATGTTGCTGAGAGGCACTTGGGGTGGACCAGCTACTGGGAGGCAGTTTGGCATGCCTCCTAGCCATAGTGCTCTACCTCATGAAAGTTCATGTTCATTTCATGGTAATTAGTTAATGGTTGATGAAATTTTAACCAGCAGAACAGCTATACATTTTCATCAATGGTCTCACTGGCTTGTTTGTGTGCTCTGTGGGGCAATGGGACTTGGAGACACATGCACTTTGTCAACAAAGTGATTTATCTCCATGGCTGTGCAAGTACAGGGTGCACATCACCTGTTATCCACAGTATTAAACCTGAGGTACAGGTGACAACCTTTGTCTTTTCAGCAGAATGGCACTGATCACCCCCTAGAAGGTGTCAGGATACTCATAGGGTGGACTTTCTCCCTTTGTATTTCTCCCTGCTTTCCCGGGCCACCAGACCAGTATTCTTGTTGGTCAAAGCAAGAAGTCCTTCTTCTGCCATGCTAATGTTATTGTGCTGAGGCCCATTTGGGTGGACGAGCCAATGGGGTGGTGTTGGTTTGGCATGCCACCTGGCCATAGCTGTCTGCCTCATGGAAGTTCAAGTTGGTTTCATGACAACTAATTAATAGTTAATGAATTTTTGAACAGTGGAACAGTTACGTATTTAATACATGGTTGTACTGGCTCTGTTTATGGAGTTTTTGAGGGTTAACAGGCCACAGAGACAAATTTTATCTGGTAGCGCATTTCCTGCTCATATATATGCACATTAATTTTATAATTCAACAGGAACTTAACTTATGCACATGGGCAAATTTTAAGCAAGTTTTAACTCATTTTAAGCAAGTTTTAACTTAAAACTGTCAGTAATAAGTCATTTCAAAAGTTAAATTATTTTCTACTAAATGTAAATAAATATCAAGTTAAATGTTTTTACATATTAATTTACTGTATCCAAAGCCAATATGAATAGTGATACATTTTCTCGCTAACTTCTCTGTAGTCATTGTTCATATGTAGTCAGATTTTTCCCATTGTTATCTCCTCAGATAATGCTTCTTAAACTAGTACTGCTTCATATTCTTTCTCCTTTTTATTGTCAAACTTTCACAGATAACAAAATATGAATATAAAATGCATTTTACTTTATTATCTTTGGCAGGAACCTATAGTATGTTAGTAGTATATTCTGTATAGTGTTCCTAACCACCTGCCTTTTCAGTTGAGTTTGATACATAATTAGTTCATTCAATATAGGTTTACTCCGCTGGTGAGGCTAAGTGCTGACATCACTTTACATGAAGCATAAATTTAATCCAGCACAGTGTGGTTTTCTGTTTGTGTTCTGCAGTCATCATCTCATCAGAAGTTAAATTAATTGACATAAAAAATACTGAGCCAAACTGGTTTAATGAGGTTTAGAGTACTGTCTTGAAAGTAGCCAGCTTAGTCCTCAGTTTCAGAGCTGAATTTGCATGAAACAGATTGCTTGAGTACATAAACCATCCAAACAAATCATAGCTGGATATCTTATCTGCAAATTCACTATACAGAACTTTCCTTTTAGCTACTGACAGTGGACAAATGTTTAATAAATGTATATACTAATTGCCACATATGGTCAATAATAATATTGCTCATAGATACCTTTTTACATTTCCCCTTGAAGAGATGCTACTGCAATACTGGATTGCCTTCTCAGTAACTATATATGCCACTATGATGGCTGTACACATTCATGATAAAATAGGGGGCTGTTGCACTGCTGTAACTTCCAATATGTTTGACTACAGATTGTTCTGTTCTATGCAAATCCTGAGTTGTTTGAGCTTAAATGTCGAGAGATCTACAGTGGATGTAAAAAGTTTACACATCTCTGTTAAAATGCCAGGTTTTTATGATATAAAAAAATGAGACCACAATAAATCATTTCACAACTTTTCCCACCTTTAATGTGACCTATAACCCGTACAATTCAGTTGAAAAACAAATCTGTTAGGGGAAAAATATAAAAAATAAAAACGTACAATAAGCTGGTTGCATAAGTGTACACACCCTTAAACTAATACTTTGTTGAAGCACCTTTTGATTAAATTACAGCATTCAGTCTTCTTGGGTATACACCCTGTCATCAATTAAAGAGACTCTGATTAACCCCAAAGTTCAGATGTCCTAGTAGTATTTTCTTGACATTTACTCAGTTGCCTGCTCCAGCAAAAGACATGGTTCGCAGAGAGCTTACAAAGCATCAAAGGGATTTCATTGTTGAAAGGTATCAGTCAGGAGAAGGGTACAAAAAAATTTCCATAACATTGGATATACCATGGAACACAGTGAAGACATTCATCAAAAAGTGGAGAAAATATGGGACAACAGTGACGTTGCAAAGAACTAGACATCCCTCCAAAACTGATGAAAAGACCAGATGAAAACTGGTCAGGGAGTCTGCCAAGAGACCCACAGAAACACTGAAGGAGCTGCAGGAATTTCTGGCAAGTACTGGTTGTGTACTACATGTGACAACAATCTCCCATATTCTCAATATGTCTGGGCTGTGGGGTAGGGTTGCAAGATGGAAGCCTTTTCTTACACAGAAAAACATCCAGGCCCGGCTAAAATTTACAAAACAATACATTAAGTCTCCCAAAAGCATGTGGGAAAATGTGTCATGATCTGATGAGACCAAGGCTGAACTTTGTGGTCACAATTCCAAAAGGTGTGTTTGGCGCAAAAACAACACTCCGCATCACCAAAAGAACACTATCCCCAGGGTGAAGCATGGTGGTGACAGTAGCATGCTTTGTGGTTGCTTTTCTTCAGCTGGAACTGGAGCTTTATTGAAGGTAGAGGGCATTATGAACAGTTCCAAACCAGTCACTTTTGCCCCAAAACCTTAAGGCATCTCCTAGAAAGCTGAAAATGAAGAGGAATTTCACCTTTCAACATGACGATCACCCCAAGCATACATCCAAATCAACAGAAGAATGGCTTCACCAGAACAAAATTAAAGTTTTGGAATGGCCCAGACAAAGCCCAGATCTAAATACAATAGAAAATCTGTGGGGGTGACCTGAAGACAGCTGTGCAAAAGAGATACCCTCGCAATCTGACAGATTTGGAGTGCTTTTGCAAGAGTGGGGAAATATTGCCAAGTCAAGATGTGCCATGCTGATGGACTCCTACCTAAGAAGACTGAATGCTGTAATTAAATCAAAAGGTGCTTCAACAAAGTATTAGTTTAAAGGTGTGCACACTTATGCAACCAGTTTATTGTATGTTTTTTTGTTTGTTATATTTTTTTCCCCTAACTGATTTGTTTGTTTTTCAATTGAATTGTACAGGTAATCGGTCACATTAAAGGTGGGAAAAGTTTTGAAATGATTTATTGTGGCCTCATTTTTTATATCACAAAAAAGCTGGCATTTTAATAGGGGTGTGTAAACTTTTTATATCCACTGTAGCTTCAGAACACAAAGATTTTGACGAGGCTTTACAGTAGCTGCATTGGAAATGTTTCAATTTATTTCTTTTTTATTATTTTATTTAGCATTTGTTTGCTGAGAAAGTATGACTGAGCATGAATCCCATTTTCAGCGAAAGTCCGGGGAGAAAAGCTCCAACATACATAGTTTAATTAATAAACGACATAATACTATTACAGGAAGTGCAGTAACAAAGAGAAAAATTGGAATACAGGATGAATAAAGTCAGATCAGAAAATCATACAGTGAATATTAAAGAACAATTATAGGATACTGAACTACTAGTAAAGTACGATCAAGAGTGATAACCAATGGTGAAGATGTTATGCATTTTAAATATGGGCAAAAGACTAAGAGAAAGAAAAGAGATTTTGCATCTGGAGGGAGATTAGGAAATGGAGTTAAAGTAGGGAGCTATCAGAGAAGTAACTGTTGCTTTGGTTAATAAGAGAAGGGAGGAAAGGAAAGGAAAGGGGAACGTGAAGAACAAGGGAATAAGAAGGGCAAAGGAAGGAAGAAGGAAGACAGTGGAGAGAAAGGAAGAGAGAGAATGAGTAATGTAAGACGTACAGGAGTTAAGGAGAACTCTCTTTAGAAATTGTTTGAATATGTGGATACATGGCACTGCTGTAATATCTGTAGGAATATTGTTCCAGAACTTGCCTACTGAGTAGGAATATAGACAGTAGTCAATGGATTTTTTCAGTTTATGGGTTTATTGATGTAGGATGTATGACACCTCTGAGTATATCCCTCAAGTAAAGGAAGATGCTCTGAGAGTAATAGATTTTTCTGTAGTACTCAGAAATACCAGTTCTGCATGAGTGCAAATTATGGTCAAGAATCATTTCTTTGGTATCAGTCACTGTAGATCTATGAACATCAGAAGCGTAAATGGATATGTTGTCAAGGTTGCAGGACCATTATCAGATCTCAATATGAAAACAGTTCTGGATCATATTTTCACTGTATTTTCAGCTGCCTTAAGATATAGTAAAACCACATGCTGAGGTTCTGTAATATGGTCGTCTAAAGGAAAATCTATATTACCAAGTGACTGCCAGGCAGCAGTGACTGCAACACCAGCCCTAAAACAGCAAAACATAGTACATTGGTGAAATTGTTATGGACTTACTATAGAGTTGGTCAAATCTGCACAGCTGAAATAGAAAAAAATCTTCTTCTTCCTTTTTTAACACTTTTATTGAATTATCACTTAAGAGACAGGCAAACATACATTTATATAAAAGAAACCAAACCATGTTAGCATATTTGCAGTTAGATACATTATACATACATACATACATACCTTTATGCAATTATTATCAATTCAGCGTTATATAAATTGTTAGATTCCTGCCATCCCCTAAACCTCATTCCTCTTCTAAAACATTATTATGCACGTATTGTTCCCACAATTTTCATTGTTTTCTCTGCAATTTGCGCCTACCTTTTTCTAAAGATCCTACTTCCAGTTAAGTTTAATTTTTTATATGAAAAAACAAAATAAATGAAAATTCACCACTGCCTACGATATGCCAGGTTTGATGACTGTTTGCATGAAGGACATACTTCACAAAATGTTCTCTTTTATGACATTTCTGTAAAAGTTTTATTCATCTCAAGTAAAATAGGAGAGTGAATAAATGCAAACATATTTGCAAATTTGTTAGCATTCTTTATCTTGAAAATGACATGTTATTAGATATACCATTGTTAGGTTGAAATGATGTGTGGGTCCTTAGGAGAGAAGGTCTAGACTGACACCTGTTATCTGTCTTTGACCAATGGCATCACTTCAGTTAGTAAAACAAAAAAAGACGATGAAACCATCAGGTAGTTATGTTGTTTTTTTTTTCTCTACGTATTATGTTCAGCTCCAGCTGCAGACCTGGAATTAGTGGAACATGAACATTCTTCCCTTGGCCTAGTCTTGTTTAATGAATTGCTGCTACTAATGCTTGATTTGAAAAAAACATGATGGAATAATTATGTCTTTGTATTGTATTTGAGTTGATGGCTATCAGATGCATTTATTTGTTTGTTTGTTTGCTTCAGGGATATACACAGGTGTGTGGACTGATCCAAGGACTTCTTTCAAGTATGATCTGGGCCCAAAGTCTAAAACAGATGCAGCAGAAAGCCTGTAAACAGAAAGTGCACATTGCTTCATCACTGATATACAAAAGATAGAAAATTACTGGAAAAACGTATAAATATTAAGCGTGAATTTGGTCATCATTGATATACAAACAAAAGAAAATAAAAGTTAAAGTGAAATACATTCAGTACACAGATAAACATATTAGTACTGAAAAAATGTCAGTTTCTGTCTTTTTTACATTCCAATGTGTTGGAAAAGTGTATTTCCAAATAAAGCACAGAACATATAAAGGTTATTCTCTATATTAGTGTACATATGTGTTATATATAGGAGGAAATTTTTCAATCTTACAAACACCATTTTAGAGCTGTATTTACCACGACTGAGTAAAAAACTTTAATGGAAATACCTTTTGAGGAGGAATACTATCTTAGAAACTCTTTTATAAGGACTTGCCAAGTTTTCCAATGGTAGCAGATGAGAGATCCATATAAAGATGGTATACTCATATAAGTACACACAAAAACATGCTATAAATAAAATTTTGGGGTAAAACATCAATGAGTCAGTCCAGTAGAGACTTTGCAAATATACTGTAGACTTGTCAGTAACTGGACTTATAAACAATTCTTGTCAGCAGGAATGTAATTTTCATTGTCTTGAGTTACATTCTGTAAATTTTATTTACTTATAGGCTAGAGAGAATGGTGGTATTTCTAGAGGTAGAGAGCATTCAGGATTAGAAGGAGGTTGTATGGTGTAGTTTTTATGAGGAGCTTATGAGTCCAGAAGGGACAAAAATTCTCTTCCAACAGCTTAAAGATGAGGGCTGCTATGAAGAGTGAGGCATGTGAAGCTTTTCTAAGGTTGCACACATTTCTTTTTCGGGTACTAGTAGTATAAACCTTCAGACTTCACTTGTGATGGACTTTAGCTGATCTGCCATGAGATTAATGGAAACCATATTCATATTTAGGAATACAAATATTGATAGCTATGGCTCTGTTTGACTCAAGAGTAAGGTGGTTTGAGACAGAATAACATGCTATCAGTGGTGCATTTACTTCATCTGCCAAGGATCTAGTGTGCTCTTTAAACGTGAGTGGAGTGTCAATCCAACAGCCAAGGTATTTTTGTTTTGTGGCTTTGTTTATTTCATTTTTATTACTGTCTATTATGGTTATAGAATTGCTGGGTTAAGTTTCTTGTACAAAGACTTTGAAGAGTTTGGATTAAGCTCATTGTTATTTATCCATTGCTGTAGTTTATTGAAGCTTGATTGTAGCTGAGTTTCTGTAAATCTGAATGATTTTAGTAGTATCATAAATGCAGTAAGTAATATGGAAATGGTTGGGATGATACAAAAGACTGAGAACATCGCTGGATCCATGACTGAATATTCTTGAACTTGTGTTTGATTTGCTCTAACAACTCAGAAAACTCTCATGTGCAGTAACTCTTCCATTGAGGATATTTCCTTACTTTCTGCCATTCCACTGACAATTTGTAGGTTCCAACAAAATAGCTTTGCTGTTCTGAAAATAATTTTTCTTTAACATTTGGTAGCAGATGGTAAATGTATTTCCTTGTTGACTAATGCATGCCACCAACAAAGTGGTGTCCATTGTTGCCCTACTCAGTTTAAACATTGCCTCCAAAGATGCATGATCTGGAATAGTTTCACACCAAATATATTTTCCACAAGTCATTTAAACATGTATAAACAGGACTCTTATTCATTGTCTAGTCTTCACTCAGCAATAACTTGAGTCATTTGAATTTTTTTTTGTTTTGTTTTTTTTTTTAGCTGGGCTTCCCATTATCAAGATGAGTATCTTCTCAAAGATAATCTGTTTCTGCTCAGTTTGATTTCACACATCCTTCAAGCATTTTCAAATCAGTAAATTAAACAGTAAATAAAGCAGTTGTTGAGTTTGTGTGGAAAAATAAAACACCAAGATTTGATTTCAAAAAATGCCAGACTCCAAAGAGTAAGGCAATGTCAAACTTAACAAATCTCAAACAATTTTATAATGTCTAGAGAGTAACAAATTAATATATTCCTCACTTCTAATCAGTTTAAGATGCTGCCTCTGGTTGGCCATGTCAACAAACCCAATGATTCAGAAACGGGGAATCTCCTCTAGATTCATGAATAAAATGTGTATTCACAAGAGCTCCTTCCTGAAATTTCTGATCCTTGATACACAAAGAATTAAAAAAAGACATTTAATAAATCTGTGTCACCACAACACTTCTGCTGCAAATAAAATCCCCATTAATGATTTCTGTACTGTTTTTTCATCTTCTTCTTCTTTCGGCTTTTATCACCATGTCCGCACATTAATTGGCAGTGAAGTTTTACAGTGTCGAGTTGCCAGCCCGGCACCCAACCTTCCATAGAAGGCACACACACATGCACACCTAGAGCCAATTTAGAGTGTCCAATCCACCTGCAGCATGTCTTTGGGATGTGGAACCACAGGGAGGACATGCAGACTCTGCACAGAAGGCACCCCAGCCGAGGATCGAACCGGAGAACCTCTTGCTGTGAGGCGGCAATGCTAACCACTGCACCACCGTGGCCGCCCTCTGTACTGTTTTTTCATAAAATATAAATATGGACACATGCACCACAGATAGACTGAAACACACACACACACACACACACACACACACACACACACACACACACACACCCACACACACACACACACACCCACACACACACACACACACACACACACACACACACACACACACACACACACAAATACTTATCAAAAGACACATTGTAAATATATATATATATATATATATATATATATATATATATATATATATATATATACATACACAAATTGACCTATTAACATGCATTGTCACTGGAAATAAACCATCGATAAGAACTGAATGGCTTATACAATATCACACTAGAATGGACTGTAAGGCTTTAAATTTCAAATCATAACCTAAGCCCAGTGCTCACCTGAGTGGTTAAGTACAGTTTACTGAAAAATTTCCTAAGAAATCTCAAAGAGTTCATAATATTGCCTTTTCAATGATGCATCAAGTTGAAGTTTAGATAGACATTACAGTGTAGCAGTCTGCATAAACATAGGATGTGTATATGGGTCTATATTAGAATGATGAAACCTCACTTATGCAAATCCTGAAAGGCCGACACATGAACATCAAACCACATGAACACGGAATGTCCTAAAGCGCAAAATTCAAAATACCAAATCACCATAGTTGTCCACACCATGTTTAGTGAGGTAAAACATCAGTAGGAGATTCCCTTATCCGGTATAGCTCCCTAACTTAAATATGCAATAGTTACTGACTTTAGGGTTAGGGTACGGGTTAAGGTAAATGCATATATAGCAATCCATTCATATTTATTTTGTTTGGGTAGGCAGTACATAGTGGGCAGTGGAGTTGGCCAACCATGTCAATTCGATATTTTGAATTTCTCGCTTAAGGACGTTCAGTGTTCTTGCAGTTCGCTGTGTATGTGTCGGCCTTTCGGGATTCGTGTAAGTGAGGTCTCGGCATTCTAAAATAGACCCATGTATATGATTTTGATTCAGAGTTAAAAATACAGTGAATTTCCAGAATATATCTATTCTGAGTGAGGACTTCATCAGTGCTAAAACTCATATTTTAATCACTAGCAAAGGTTATGTCCTGTCTGGGAAATATGTCACTGCAAGAAATCTCACAATAAATGAGGACAAAATGGCCCACTCAGCTTCAACATGGATTTTTTTGTAAGTCATTGAGCACTGAATAAAACTCTTAAGAGAAATGTGCACTTGGATTTCCAAATATAACTTTTTAAAAAGTTTACCAAATAATGCAAAACAGTGTTTGAGGTATTAGCTCATGCATGTAGAAATGTAGGTTTGTGTATGACTAGCAGTGTGAGTGGCTGCAAAGAAATGTAATATCCAGTCACTGTAACTGTAATGCCCCAAAATGCAGCATGCATTCAGGATATACATCTGATGAGCTGTCAGCCATTATAACTAAAAATCATAGACATTTCTAAGTGGCATTTTCTGAAGTTGTTTTAAATATACTAATGCATCTGCAATACAGAATCCTATAGAATGACACGCATGTGAGATATACAGAAACAGTAGTGCTTATATAAGGTGCTAATCAAGTCAAGCTGGTTTGCTTTTATTTTTACCTCATTTCATGGGTTGTATCTAAGAGATTAGTTATGACATATAAGTGCAAAAACTTGCATTTTTTATAGATACCTAACCATATTTGATAAAACAAGGTAATCTGTGTCCCAGCTCTTCAGCTCAGGTAATTTATTGTCAGATGTAGATTGCTGTGGAATAGCACTAAGAACTTGGAAGCCTTTTGATAACAGACTTTTATTTTATACTTCTTCAGGTGTGCTCTGTTAAGTAGAAATGTGCATCCGTTTTCCTAGCTAATATCGGCTTTATAGGTGATATTGTTGGAGGATCTGTTGCATCTGTTTGTCAAGCCATACAATAGTTTTGTTTTTAAAAGACTTTGCAGTGTTCTACAATCTGACTCCACAGTAACTGGTGGTCTGTTTTGTCATAAGTGCAATCATGGAATATTTCACAATCATAGCAACAGTCTACATTTAGTTTTCTATTTCTGCATTTTTGGTAGAACTCTAGATTTGCAAGCAATAATACTGCAATTCCTAGCTTACTAGCATCTACCTGAAGTACCATCATTTGAGAAACATCATAACATTTTAGAGATGGAGCTTCTGTAACAAGACTTTTTAACAAATCAGAACTCTGGTCTTACTGTGAAAACCAGATCAAAGTAACATCATGTTCTAGTAGATTTTTAGTGCTGTCCTAATATCTGTTAACTTGAGGATGAATGCTGAAAAATACAGATTCATTCTAAGGCATTAAAAAAGAAATGAAAGGGGAAAAAGAAGAACAAGGGAAACAAAAAGGAGAAGGAAGTCATATAAAGTACAGCACTGACATTCTCCACATCTGTCTTAATACATTATGGTGTCAGTCTAAAAACAAAAAAAAAACAAAAAAAAATCCTTGTTTTCCCGCCTCTCCTTGACTAGTTTAGACCAGTTTACAGGCTTTGCTTTATTCTGGGCTGTGGTGTAGTTCCTGTTTTTTCCATTACCTTACTTGGATAAGAAGGAAGTTTCTTTGCTCACCAGTGGGAGTGGGGAGCCTTGAGCAGCCTATCTGTCCCTGAAGGAAGTGACCTCAGCACAAGAGCTGTAGTAATTGATTCTTTTGGACCATTTCTAGCTCTTTTCAGGTTCCCTGTTTAAAATCTGCCTCAGAGCATTTTTTTCTGGCTATACTACTCAGAGACAGCTCCACGTGGTCCTGCAGAGTGGTCCTAGCTACAGAGAACTGAGAAAAGTGGATACTTTCCAGATTTAAGTATTTGTTTCTCTTTTTTACTTGGAATACCTTCTCTTGCTTATTTTAAACAAGCTTATACTGTTTTTTTTTACTGTTTGCTGCATTTTATAGTATCTGCCCTTAAAAGTTTACCTGGTCGAAAATTAATAAAAAATCTGTGGTTGTTTGTTTAATTTAACTATTGAGACTGCCCACTAAAGTGTGCTAGCCTGTGTAAATGATGTATTGCTGCCTTCTGTATTTCTGAGTGTTTTCTATCTAAAAACAAAAAAAACAAAAAAATAATCCTTGTTTTCCTGCCTCTCCTCGACTAGTTTAGACCAGTTTACAGGCTTTGCTGTATTCTGGGTTGTGGTGTAGTTCCTGTGTTGTCCATTACCATACTTGGATAAGAAGGAAGTTTCTTTGCTCACCAATGGGAGTGGGGAGCCTTGAGCAGCCTATCTATCCCTGAAGGAAGTGACCTCAGCACAAGAGCTGTAGTAATTGGTTGTTTTGTACCATTTCTAGCTCTTTTCAAGTTCCCTATTCAAAATCTGCCTCAGAGTTTTTTTTTCTGGCTATACTACTCAGAGACAGCTCCACGTGGTCCTGCAGAGTGGTCCTAGCTACAGAGAACTGAGAAAAGCGACTACTTTCCAGATTTAAGTATTTTTTTTCTGTTTTTTACTTGGAATACCTTCTATTGCTTATTTTAAACAAGCTTACACTTTTTTTTAACTTTTGCTGCATTTTAGAGTATCTGCACTTAAAAGTTTACCTGGTCGAAAATTAATCTAAAATCTGTCTTTGTTTTATTTAATTTAACTATTCAGGCTGCCCACTAAAGTGTGCTAGCCTATGTAACTGATTTATTGCTGCCTTCTGTATTTCTGAGTATTTTCTATCTAAAAACAAAAAAAAAAAACAAAAAAATAATCCTTGTTTTCCCACCTCTCCTCGACTAGTTTAGACCAGTTTACAGACTTTGCTGTATTCTGGGCTGTGGTGTAGTTCCTGTGTTGTCCATTACCTTACTTGGATAAGAAGGAAGTTTCTTTGCTCACCAGTGGGAGTGGGGAGTCTTGAGCAGCCTATCTGTCCCTGAAGGATGTGACCTCAGCACAAGAGCTGTAGTAATTGGTTGTTTTGGACCATTTCTAGCTCTTTTCAAGTTCCCTGTTTAAAATCTACCTCAGAGCATTTTTTCTTGCTATACTACTCAGAGACAGCTCCATGTGGTCCTGCAGAGTGGTCCTAGCTACAGAGAACTGAGAAAAGTGACTACTTTCCAGATTTAAGTATTTTTTTCTGTTTTTTTACTTGGAATACCTTCTCTTGCTTATTTTAAACAAGCTTATACTGTTTTTTAACTGTTTGCTGCATTTTATAGTATCTGCACTTAAAAGTTTACCTGGTCGAAAATTAATCAAAAATCTGTGTTTGTTTAATTTAACTATTGAGGCTGCCCACTAAAGTGTGCTAGCCTGTGTAACTGATTTATTGCTGCCTTCTGTATTTCTGAGTGTTTTCTATCTAAAAACAAAAAAAAAAAAATAATCCTTGTTTTCCCGCCTCTCCTCGACTAGTTTAGACCAGTTTACAGGCTTTGCTGTATTCTGGGCTGTGGTGTAGTTCCTGTGTTGTCCATTACCTTACTTGGATAAGAAGGAAGTTTTTTGCTCACCAGTGGGAGTTGGGAGTCTTGAGCAGCCTATCTGTCTCTGAAGGAAGTGACCTCAGCACAAGAGCTGTAGTAATTGGTTGTTTTGGACCATTTCTAGCTCTTTTCAAGTTCCCTGTTTAAAATCTGCCTCAGAGCATTTTTTTCTGGCTATACTACGCAAAGACAGCTCCACGTGGTCCTGCAGAGTGGTCCTAGCTACAGAGAACTGAGAAAAGCCACTACTTTCCAGATTTAAGTATTTTTTTCTGTTTTTTACTTGGAATCCCTTCTCTTGCTTATTTTAAACAAGCTTATACTGTTTTTTTAACTGCTTGCTGCATTTTATAGTATCTGCACTTAAAAGTTTACCTGGTCAAAAATTAATCGAAAATCTGTGTTTGTTTGTTTAATTTAACTATTGAGGCTGCCCACTAAAGTGTGCTAGTCTGTGTAACTGATTTATTGCTGCCTTCTGTATTTCTGAGTGTTTTCTATCTAAAAACAAAACAAACAAAAAAAATCCTTGTTTTCCCGCCTCTCCTCGACTAGTTCAGACCAGTTTACAGGCTTTGCTATATTCTGGGCTGTGGTGTAGTTCCTGTGTTGTCCATTACCTTACTTGGATAAGAAGGAAGTTTCTTTGCTCACCAGTGGGAGTGGGGAGCCTTGAGCAGCCTATCTGTCCCTGAAGGAAGTGACCTCAGCACAAGAGCTGTAGTAATTGGTTGTTTTGGACCATTTTTAGCTCTTTTCAAGTTCCCTGTTTAAAATCCGCATTAGCATGGCTTTACTGTGACATACATAGCGCAGCCGTTAAACAGGTTTAAACTTTTCTTGGCTCCACCACGTCTGCTCTTCAAATTTTCCCTTAGAAAGCTCTACTCTTAGAATAACCAGCCTACTCGTTATATTATAAGCATAGCACTTGTTCTCTAAGCTACTCTTCTAAGCAAGCACTCTCAAACTCAAGTAGCACTACATCCAACTACCACCCCAGCCACTTCCCTTAAAGGCACAGAACTCTCTTAAAATATTCTAGCATGTCGAATGGTAGATTGCTAGCATCTTCTCCTGCTCAGTTGGTTAATCTGGGAATCTTGAGACAATGCTATAATTGTCTCATGTACACAGACAACCCTCTCCTCCTCCCAACAAACACAAATACATGTGAGAGATGCAACTATATAGCCAAACTGGAGGCTGAACTCTCTCAACTCAGGACTGGCAAGACCAGACAGGAGGAGAAGGTGACCACACACACAACAAACCCAGTCACACATAGACCTACCCCAACTGCAAATCAAGCACATAACACAAAAACATACTCGGAGGCTCTATTAAAAAACTTACCAAAACAACAGAGGCTCCCAAAGCAGACACCCAAAAATCCACCACCTCAAAACATAACACATGCAACACATACTTCAATAAATCACTGTGTCAATAAATCACAGCCCTTTAGGCCAAATACTATGCCTGATAAAATGGTGATAGGTGACTCTATAGTCAGACAAACTGACGTCCCACTTACCAGGCTGAGCAAGGATAGGGTAATGATAAGCTGCCTATCGGGGGCTAGGATCCACCATATATCATGCACACTCAGGTCACTCAAAAGCACTTACAAATATGACTCCGTCATTGTCCATAACGGCGTGAATGACCTGAGACGTACCTCCTTGGACTACATGAAAAGAGACATTGAGGAGCTCTCTGATTATGTAGCCTGGGCTGGTATGACCCTGACCCTGAGCAGCATCCTGTCCTCACCAAGAATGATGCCACAATACAAAGACAAGATGATCAGCTTTAATAATTGGCTCAATTACTGTTGTCATTCTAGGGAGATCCAATGTCTGTCTGCTTGGGATGACATGCTGGACAAGCCACGCTGCTTCGCAAGGGACGGCATGCACCTGTCACCACTGGGCTTCTGGATATTGGCTAAGGTTCTTGCCAACCCCATAGTGCCTTTTTAGGCAAGGCTCAAAAGACGAACCCACCTCCTTAGAAAACAAAAATGGAAAAAAATTAAGGGTAATGCTGCTCAACGCCAGAAGTCTAAATCTCAAGATGCAGGCTCTCAAAGCACTCCTCAGTATGGAGAACATTGATGTCTGTGCTGTAACCGAGACCTGGTTCAAGGCTCCTGAGAGCACCCCAGCACTACCAGGCTTTACCTTGTATCATGCTTTTCGGCCCCAAAACCTGGGCCGAACCACAAAGGGAGGGGGAGTGTCCATATTCATCAAGGATACCCACACCTCTAGGTTAGTGGCAACTCATGAAGCATCGGAGACCATCCAGGTGCAGCTAACCATAGGCAAAACTGCTATACAACTGGTTGCATGTTACAGACCACCCTCCCAATCTCAAGAACCCCACTCAGCCTTCCTGAAGACATTGGAAGATATGAATGTCTCACCAAATACCATCATATTGAGAGACTTCAACTACCCTAACATAGACTGGGTGCACTGTTCTAGCCCTAACACCCTAACCCAAAGGTTCCTAGAATTCATAAACTCAAATGCAATGGAACAGCTAGTCACCTCTCCCACAAGGGGGGATAATATACTAGACCTGATCATCACAAACATGGAGACAAAATGTCCCACACCAGAAGTATTGCCCTCACTGGTGAGATCTGACCACAAACTAATCACCCTGGATATACATTTACCACCTCCATCCCCAGCACAAAAGACTACAGTGAGAAACTTCTCAAAAGCTGACTTTACACTTCTCAAGACTGAGATGGTATCATTTAAGCCCTCAGGGCCAATGGAAACCTCATCCCACAATGCTGAATCCTACACAAATGCTTTCTACGGACATCTCCAAGAATGCATGGATCGTGCAATCCCAAATAAAACCAAGACCCTCTCCACCAAAGGAAAGCATCCTGTCTGGTGGACCCCAGCCATAAACAAATTGTATAACAAAAGAAGGAAACTACTGCAAGACAGAGCAAAATCCCATAAAGGGAAGGCATCTTTGATCAGCACTAGTAGAAAGCAACGTTCTCTCATAAAAATATCCAAGGCCAACTTTGAGAGAAAAATTGCCAAGGACACTAAAGATAACCACAAGGCATTCTTCAGTTATGTTAGAAACCTGGGCGGAAACACTCAGACATGCTCAGAGTTAGTACACAATGACAAAAAATTTACCGAACCCACAGATATTGCCAACATTCTGGCAGACAGGTTCAGTGCAAATTTCTCACCTCCAAAAGAAGAAATACTCATCCCAGCTGAATGTAACCTCCCTGTCATCTCTGATATCCAGGTGAGAACCGCTCTCAACAAAGCAAAAAACACAGCATCTATGGGACCTGATGGTATCCCCGGCTGCATGATACGTGAACTCCAAGAGGAGCTAAACCCGCATATAAAAATGTTATTTAACCTTAGCCTTACTACAGGATATGTACTTGAACACTGGCGTACAGCAACAGTGGTACCACTCCACAACGGAGGCTCCACTACAGACCCTGGGAACTACCGCCCCATAAGCTTGACCAGCCTGGTTTGCAAAGCTATGGAAAGAATTATTATGGAACTCATAAACAACGACATTGGGGACCTACAGACACTTGATCCCACCCAGTTCAGCTTTGTAAAAGGCAGATCCTGCCTTTTGAACCTGGTTGACTTTTTCGAAACAGTCACTAGAGCCATTGATGAGGGCAAGGCAGTCCATACAGCCTACCTGGACTTGGCTAAAGCCTACAACACAATACCCCACTCGGGGATCATAGAAAAGCTAAACAGCTTAAAAGTAAATCCATATGTCACAAGATGGGTTGCAAACTGGCTAAAGAACAGAACCCATAAAGTCAAGATTGCGGGAGCCATGTCAGACTCAAAGCCAGTCACAAGTGGTGTCCCACAGGGCTCTGTCCTGGGACCCCTCTTGTTCAGCATTTACTTCTCAGATATGAAAGCAAACATGGGAGGGTTGTGGCTGACAAAGTTCACAGATGACTGCAAACAAGGCGCCATAGTCGATACACCAGCTGACACATACATCCTACAGAAAGGCCTCACCGAAACGGACAACTGGTGCCGGAATCACGGCCTTAAACTGAATGCCAAGAAATGTATAGTCATCCCCTTTGGGAAAAACAAAATACCCACAAATTATCACATAGACAGTAACCCACTGAGTACCGAAAAAGTAATCAGAGACCTGGGGACCCAAGTTGATAGTGACCTCTCATTTGACACCCACGTTGCCAAAGTGGTTAGAAAGACTTTTTACCTTGCCCACCTTATCATGAAGGGGTTCACATCCAGATCAAAGGAGGCCATCGTGCCCCTGTACTCCTCCCTTATCAGGCCCATGATTGAGTACAATGCCCCATTTGGTATGTACCTCACCCAGCACTTACAACAGCTGGAGAGACCCCAGAAGTACCTCACCAAGAGGATCAAGGGTTTCTAACATATGTCATATGCTGCCAGGCTAAAGAAACTCCAGGTCTATTCAGTAGCATACCGCCTGCTCAGAGGTGATCTGTGCCTGACATACAAGGCCATGTCCAACCAGGAATTGATGGACATGCTCCACCTCAAAAAATCAAAATCCATAAGAACCACGAATGCCAAAGATTTAAATCTCAGTACAAACATGAATAGAACATGCTGGAGGGACAGATTCATAACTCAGAGGCTTCCCATACACTGGAACAAAATCCCAGTCCATGTTAGGCAGAGCCCCTCACTGACTCTCTTCAAGAGAAATCTTGACGAGTGGATGGGAGATCGTAGGTTTACCCCGGGGGTCACCCCTGTATCGCTACTTAACAGAGGCACAGTATACTAATTTTAATAAGTAAGGGGGTCTTCAATGTGTCAGTACTAGACAAAGGCACAGTATTCTAAATTTATTCTACACACCTTAGTACCACTACATGGGGTGGCGAAAGCCACATCTCTAGGGCTAAGAAGGGCTAGGCTTGCAAATGCCTCAGGGCAGATAGCCTAGTACTAAACTATGAAACTATGAAGTATGTGACACATGCAATTGAAATCAGTGACAAGTGTGACATTTCAAAGGAACAGCCCACAAATAATAATCAATGTCTCAGAAATTTAAATCAAAGCAAAAATGTGTTCCCTGCTAAGTTTTTCTTGCCATTGTAACTGACCTCATTAGACTGATAATATATGCCAACATGATAAAAAACACCACCCAATAGTCAAATAATGAAGTAATGGATTTTTTAGACAAAAATTCTTACTGATGAAGAACAACTAATAGGTTAACTATACTAATGTCTACTAGTCAGTAGATCATCTGACATCAATGTTTATTGTCTTCAAATGAAGGTAAAGTGCTTCAGAGGGGATTTTCTTTAATAGAAATGACTTTTAGTTTAGTGATAATATAGAGCTCTAGTGTAGCTGAGACCATGACTGGACTAAAGGACTATATCTGTAAAATGAGATCATTTTTTTTTGTAGATGGATTTTCTTCATAAATTTTCATTTTGAGAAAACCTGCTTTATTTCCCTTCCCATTACAACACATGCTAACCATTTTTGAAAAATGTGTGAGCAGTACATTCATTCAGTTTTGTTTGGCAAGAAAAGCTCTTATAATATGATTACTAAAGAAAATAAACTATCGCTTGATTTATAGAATTATTTAACAGTGTGGATCATGAATGCCAAGGGCAATAATCTATCTGGTATAGACAATATAGCCTATAATGAGAAGTTGAAGCAACTATTATGCAATAAAGCTGATGCAGTCTTTCAAAAAGCTTCTTTTTAAATATAGCCGACTGCAGCTTGACAATGCTTTTTTTGTTGGGGGGGCAGTATTGCAGCAAAACTTGTTCCTAAAGGTTTGCATTTTTTAAATATCCCAATGGCATTGTTGAGAATTCCTAATTTGATTGTTTTTGTCAGGTCCAGCATGGAGCTGATTGGCATTTTGACCAAGGATAATAAGGGGGAAACACCTAAGCTTGGAGGGTTGATCAAACATTTCTATGACAAAATTGTTAGAGATCTATTTTTTTCCCTCTATGCAAGAATCATTTCACCAGGTATTTAAAAAGAGTGAGCATGAATGTGAAATTATAAAAAGGAGGAAAGAGAAGAATTTGGTGCATGATGATGAAGACTAAAAGAGCAAAAGAGTCTCTCTATGTCTGCAAATAAAATCTATTGGTCTCAATAAAGGTGTTGATTGTGATGCTAATGGCAACAATTTTAGTGTGTCGGATAATAATGGGGCGCTGAAAACTGACCTGTTTTTTAAGAGACCTGTACCCTTCTTCCCTGACACTCAATGCACTACAGAGCAGAATGAAGAGGAATGTGAGACCGCTCACAGATTCCAGTTGGAATGCTCCTCTGGAGATGCAGAGTGCCCCATGTTTCAACAACAGGAGGGGCAGGGGTAGGGGACAGTATTGGATTTAATAAATGATACAATTTGTGATAGGGGACAGTATTGGATTTAATAAATGATACAATTTGTGACTCACAAGGTACTGTATATAATTTCAATGGATTTTACATTTTCAGTTATAGTTACTAAGGAGTTTCTTCTCTTTATGATGACTTGTTTAGTAAAGTTTTACTTTTCCCCTCTCTGCTGGTTTTAATTTGGAGAAGCATTTACAAGAACTGAAATTATTTGCATGTAAATTGAATCTGGCTCTGTGGTTTAAAGGCAATGTTGGGGCTTTATTTTTCTGTGGTAAACTACACAGATCTGGTGTTTTAAATCTCCCACTGGTTTCTGCACTCACCATGCTTGAAAAGGCTTGTGAATGACAGATTTGGTCCTTAACACCTCATTGTGTCAATAAGTATTTTACTTTTAGCCTCAATGAAAGGAAGTTATTTCACAACTTAAGTAGCAACAAAACTATGAGAGTGATGAAACCCAATGGGGGGAGTGATGTTGATGGATAGATTTTTGTATTCACAAAAAATGCTGGAATACTTAAATAATAGGCATTTTTTTCATTTCAGCAACTAAGAAAGAAATTAACATCTCTTATATATATATATATATATATATATATATATATATATATATATATATATATATATATATATATATATATATATACACATTATATATAACACTGACTCATGGTTAGATGATTTACTGTTAAATAATAGTAGATAAAGTTGTTTATGAATTTTTGAAGTTGTGCAAACCTGTGATTCCCAGTATTTTTTGGGATACCTAAGGTGCGTAAATCTTTATTTGACCCTCCTTTGCCCCTGATTGTTGCTGTGGGCGGCACTGAAACTGAACCACTAGCTAAGTATGTTGATAATAAAATAAAATCATTTTTTTGTTGATACATCCTATGTTTTTTGGATACCTGACACTTTTTGAGGCCACTTAAACAGGTTCTCATTGATAATAATGTATTTATTGTCAATAATAAAATAAATAATGTCAAATAAATAAATACAATAAATAAATAATAATTTAATTTTTGTCACTATTTATTTTTTATTTATTTTTATTTTTATTTTTGTTTGTTAACCGGCTCTGCTGGCTACATTGTCCATTTTTTTCAGAGGCCCGCCGGAGAAAAGCACATACAAGCATAGCATAGGAGCAATATAAAAAAGAAATGAAACAGGGGGGTTAGGATAGAAAAATGGTTGAAAACAACCAAAGGTTGAGAACAAGTGAGAGGAGTGAGAAAGGGGAATAGGATATTGCTGAGCTGCAGAGCTATTAAGGGAGGGCATGAGGGCATAGCCATGTAAGTTGTTTTTCTTTTTTTGTGTTTGGTTTTGAATTTGTTAGATGGTGGTGTGGGTGTGGCGGGAAGTTTGTTCCAATATGATCTTACAGTGTTGGCAAATAAGAGGTCACCTGCCTGCTGTGGGATTTGAGAGTTACTAGAAGCTTATTGGCTGGCTGAGAAGAAGGGAAGTGAGATTTTAAGGGTTTTGTGGAGGTTGTTAAGTATGGGTTAAGTGGATGGGTAATGTAGAATTTTATAAGTGATGACTAAGCAGAGGAGAGGGAGTTATTTATGATTTTTTTTTGTGATTCTGTGAAGGGAGAGGAGGGCAGTGTGGAAGTACTGTGGGGGGGCTAAAACCATGTTTGGATAGAAGGGGGCTATTGGGGTAATTAAAAAGTTCGTTGGAGTTACCTTTATTATGGGGAATGATATGGGATATTTTCCAGCAGGATGGGATGGTGCTGTTTTTGTGGGTTTGAAGAGAAGGGGGAGTCATGAGGTGTTGAAGAGAAAAGAGAGAGAGGAGACTGTTTCAGAGAGCTATATTTTTTTATGTTTGGTTTGGGCTAGGCTAGTAGGTGGGCTAGTTTAGTAGGTGTAGGGAGTTTTGGTGTGGAGCAGTTTATTGATTCCTGACCTGACCAGAAGTGTTTGTTTTTTTTTTTTTTTTTTTGTTGGTACTAGTAATTTTTTTATTTTATCAGGTAGGGTTCTTTTTTTTTATTTTTTCAGGTTTTTTTGAAAGTTTGATGGTCAGATGGTTTTTCGGGATCTCCATTTTGTCCCATTTTTTTTTAGCTAGTAGCTATAGTTTTTTTTTTTTTTTTGAAAGCCAGGGGGCTGCTTTTGAGCCTATTCTAATTAGTCGGGATGGTGCATGATGCTGGAGAATTTGTAGGAAAACACTATCAATGTTTGAGATTTGTTTTTGGTGATACTACACTCATTTGGTTTGCAGTGGTTCAGTGATGCTTTGGTGGAAGGCACAGTTCTACTTCAAAGTGATATTAATGTGCTGGTTGAATGTGTTGATCATTAAGTTACTAATAATTATGCTTTTTTTAACACGAGTTTTACTGTCAGATGACTGGTCTGGCAATGTGGGCAGCAGCGGCTCCTATTTCTGCAAATATTATTTTGTGGTGGTTCGAGAAGATGTATGTTTTTCCTCTGAATTTTGTCATTATGTGAAACTATAATTATATTATCTTGATGATATTTTTATTTTATGAACAGGTAATACTGACTGGTTAAAGGATTTTGTTAATTATAACAACAGTACTACAACTGTTTTATTCATTTTAATTTGATTTTAACTTAAGTATTTTTTTTTGGATTTGATGATTTACAAAGATGTTTCTAAGTATTGTTTTTCTCCTACCATTTATAGGAAGCCTATCTATTCCAACGGTGTGTTATATTATAGTAGTTGCTACCCACCACGGCAAAAAAAATGAATGTTTTAAAGGGTTAGATGATTAAGATTTCCAGGCTGACCTCTGATAATAAATGCTTTTTTATTGAATTGGATTTTGTTGCTTGCATGTTTATTGATAGGGCCTACCCACCGAATCTTGTCAAAGCTTGTAGATGTAAGGTAATGAAGGGTTGATCTACAACATTTCAACCTATTTTAGTGAAGTATTGTTAATTTGAAAAACACTGCTGGTAAAAAGTCAGATATGTATTGTAGAGCTATGGTTTGTGAGTTTGATGGTCTTACAAGTGAGATCAGGACTGTATTGGAGAAAATTTGGCTAGTGACTATTACCCTTAGAGGATATTTTGGGTAACATATCTTTAATAGTTTATAGGAATAAGAATAATTTTAAAAATACTTTGAAAATTCACAGAGACATTCTAATAAGATTTCCAATAAGGGTATTTTTAAATGTGGCACTGTTTAAATGTTATTCAAGTTCTTGGTTTGAAAGGGATTGCACATCTGAGGAAGTTCAAGCGTAGTTTGTGAACAGGGGCACTTACACTTTGCAATAAATTGTGGTCTTAGCAGTGCCTAAGGAGCTTCATTTTATTATCCATTTTTTATGAATGTTTTGAGTTTTTTATTTGTAAGCTGAAAATATATTTATGTATCTAACATCTGCTCTTATTTTGTTCTAAAGATTTTTGCTTCAAGTTGTCTAACAGCTTAATAAGCCCCAAATTATGATTTCATTTAGTAGGATCAACCAGAAGCAAACAAGCTACGATATCAGTTACTCCATCTAGACCTTGTATGATCCTAGCAACGTTTGTTTGGAAATCTTCTGGTGGTGAAGAAATTCCGAAAGTTAATCTAGAAATACTAATCTGCCCAAAGGGGTGCTAAAAATAGCTTAAAGGAATCTTCAGTAGATTGATTGGCCCAAAGTCTTATTTAGAATCTAATACAGAAAAATGTTTGTCATTAGACATGCTAGAGAGAAACTCTTCAACAGCTGGAAGAAGATGACATTGTATCTTAACCTATTTGTTAATAACGTATAGATTATGTGCATCCTTGTCTCATATCACTTCATGACTGTAACAATGCTATTCACTATTTCCATTAGTTCAGTTTGTTTAACAATCACTCAAATAATTTCTTTTTCTTTTTTGGTTGTATTCAATACCACAGGTACTTTCCTTAGTGCATGTAATACTATTTTCTGTCACTGTAGACATCTTAATATAGTAGTTCTGTGATAAACATTTTAACTGTGGAAATAAGTCAGCATATTTCTATAAAATACTACTAACATATGAAGTGTCCTGAATGGGTTGCATCATTTCTGGCTTATTCTTGATGTCTCTGACTCTCATTGAAGTACTGATTACTATGTTGTTATTAGAAGCTATACTCCTAACATTACTAGATGTATTCTTCATGTATGTATCTTTCTGAAGTTCACTGAAGGAATACTCATAATAAAGCCAGCTGGTTTAGGAAACTGTGTAATGACTTTCATACTGGCATTCATGTTGCTGTTCAGACTGACTGCTGTAGAGATATATTTAATGTTTTTTTTACATTGGATTATGAACTCAATCTTAGACATAAATATCATGGTATTATAAATATTTGTAATGAAATTTGCTTTGAAAATGTTTGGGTTGGAACATTCATTAATATGTAAGTAAAGTTGTGCCTGTATTCTCAAAATAATTTTAGGGGGAATTCAGTAAAGTCTACATTGACTAATTTTCCATGTAGGCATAGTGGCATAGAGCTTACATGGAAGCAAGCAGCCATGTGATCCAGTAAATGGAGCTGAATGCCGTGCACGAGTGTATGAACATGGAAGTGTCTGGGCATGCAAATCACCTCATAAGCAGGTGAATAACATGGAAATGAGGGTGCTGGAGTGCTCTAGCAAGCAGATAGGTAGCCCTGTAGACCCCATGTTGGTGTCCAAAGTGTACACAGAAAATTTCTGTGTACATGAAATTAAAAATTGAACAGAGGCTGTAAAAGGCAAGTTAGAATGTCAGAAATAGCATAACAGACACAGATATGTGCAAAACTATGTCCTGTGTGCCCAAAAAGTAATGGAAAATAAATTAAAATAATACTTTTTTAATACCCATATTATGTTTATGCTTCACGCAGCAATGCAAAAACATGCTGTTATGCACAAAAGATAAAAAAATATTGAAAAGCATAAAAACAAACAGAAAAATAAAATATGTGACAATAATGCATTTAGTGGTTGCTAAAGAGGCAGGTCCAGGAATAGTGTAGTTTCCAGGTTGTGTGCACGGATCTGTATGCAAATGAGCTGGGATTACTGAACAGCAAAAATGGATATCCGTGCCTGCAAATCACATCCGTGTAGCTCCACAACTGTGTTGGTGACCAAAGAAGAGGTAACTAACATCAAAAATGGGTGCGTCTTTATTTCATTAACCACATTGGAACACAGTAGTGCTCATTTGCACGCCGTGCTACTGAGCTTAGCAGGGGGATGTGTGTCCCGTACTGCTACTCTTTGTTTAGCTTTGGGGCATGTGATTAAGCTGGTTTGAGCATGTTTGCATGGTGCTCCGCTGTGCTGAGCATGCTCGTTCATGGATGTGTGTCTATTGACTGCTGAGTATTGTTTATTCCTGCGGCTCGGGTTTGTGCACCGCACCGCAGTGCTTAGCAAGGAAGGCTGTCAAAGAAAAAAAAACAAGAAATTGGCTGATGACCCCTGTTCCACTTACACTGGGCCATTCCAACCCCTCACTGATTTACTTGGCAGGTGGAACGCATTTTAAGTAGCCAATCAGACAGGCTGCTCCTAGAGCAGAGCACAATAATGTATGCATACACCGTACAATCTGATTTTTTCCCCATACTCTGCACCATTGGAGTACAGACTTGGGAATTTTAACTGAAAGAATGCTAGAGGCTGCTGCAGCTCTGCTACATCTGTATGTGCTAGATGTTGAAGTCAATGCTGCTGCTAACAATAGGCCTAGACTGAGAAGGAGAAGAGTGTTCTGGCCCAGGGTAACCTTCCAGGAGCTACATGAGCTGGAGATTGTAGCGCACTACAGGGTGGACAGGGAAATACTACAAGAACTCACTGAGCTCTGCCACCCACAACTCAGACCCAGAGCCAACAGAGGGGAACCCATTGCAGTGGAAATAAAGGTATGTGTAGCCCTTAGGATACTATCTGCAGGTACTTTTCAAAGTCCAACTGGGGACAAGATGGGGGTCTCACAGGCATCAGTATCCAGGGTACTCCACCAATTCCTGGATGCCATGCAAACACATGCCAGTGAGCACATTTATTTACCCCGCATCCCTGAGGATAGGGCCAGCAGTATGCATCTATTCTACTGTGTAGTACACTGCCCTGAGGTACTGGCTGCCATAGTCTGCACTCATATCCACATCAAAGCACCCCCCGGTGAGGAGGGTAGAGTCTACATCAACCACAAGGGGTATCACTCCAACTGCCAGGTCGTGTGCAATGCCCAGGGCATTATCATGAATGTGTGTGCTGGCAGCCCTGGCAGTTATCATGACTCCCATATCTGGCATGCATCACAGCTGTACTAAATGTTTGCCAGGGGGGGCATCCTATATGGCTGTCTACTGGCGGATGGTGGCTATGAACTGGAACTGAGGATGATGACACCCATCAGAAATGCACAAACACCTACCGAAGAATGCCATAATGAGGCAGACCCACATACTAGGAACATCATAGAGCATGTGTTTGGGCTGCTGAAGTCATGGTTCAGGTGCCTTGATATATCTGGTGGAGCCCTTCAGTACTCTCTAGCCACATGTGCGCAGATATTCATGGTATGTGCCATGCTACACAATATGATTATGCAGAAACAGCTGTGGCAGGATCATCAAAGGGAAGGGACACACAGCCACCCACTAGTGCCCATGTCCCTACAGCCACACCCACAGGGAGACTCGGAGGAGGAACTCCCTGATGCTGTCCCTGTAGGCAGATGTAGGCATCGCCAGTATGCCCTGGCCTTGACCAAGAGGCAATGCATAGCACATGCACTGACAACCTAGGGTCCAGGGGACTGACACCTTACTCTGACTCACATACATAGTAAAAAGGATGACAGCCAGACCATACAACTTATACCTAAATGTGTATTGGCTGTGTACTACGTGCATCAGACAGAGTCAGCCCTGAAACACAGGTCTCGCAGCTGCTACATTCACAAGGTAAATCACTCTCCTATACAAGAAATGTAGGGGTACTAGACTATGGTAGAATATGTATGGACCTGCTGCATGTATTCAAGGGAATAGAATGGGCTACTGGGCTACTTGCAGAGAACTTACAGCTACTTGGGACAACAGGTACTCTGTAAATACTGAGTGCCCCACAGTATCCATTAGGCCACATGGCTGGAAACCCAACTGCATTATGCAAGGGAAATGCCAACAACTGCAGTAACAGTATGTTTGCAAGGATATAGCAGCAACCCATATAATTTCAGTGATGTCACAAAGAACCTGGCCACATGTTCTATTTTACACAAAATGCAGGGGTCACATCAGGGGTCATAGTGTATGTCTGTATGCTGTTGATAGTGTGAGGAATTAACCCCACTTTATGGTGGCTGGTGTGGTTTACTGGGCTATGGACACTGGCATGGTTGATGGTGGTGATGGTTCAAAACTGGCCACAGCTAAAACTTTTTCATGTGAGTTACTGGTATGGCAGGAGTTCCACAGACTGTCAAAATGCCACAATCTGTTACTCCAAGAAAGCTGGACAAAGTCAGAGAAAATGGGGGGACAGAGGGCCAAACCTATAGACATTATACATGCTCTGAGTAACCTTGAAGGTGGCTAGTATAACAGCAGGTTGCAACAGGTCAGATTAGCAGCAGGATGTAAAGGCCATCACTTAACTGTGTAAGTACTTACAACAATTCAGTGGACTGCATTTAGTAGTATATTACTGGATAAACACAACTGCATGAGGAACATAGCAGACATATGGGGTGGAATGCAGGACATTCTACAAACACATGTACAGACATCAACCCCCATGTTCACCTGTGAGCAGGAAGACAAAGTCAGTGCATTACTACCTGCACTATTGTGTATGGTAATCCACACAGACACATACAGATGAGGAGCCACAACTGCATTGCACATCCCACATCTTATTTCTGATCCCATACACAACACACAAACACACTACAACATACACAGAAAAGACAGGCCCTTTATAACATGCACTGCAGCTATATCCAGTTAACATTGCCAGTACAATACACCTGTGAGATAAGCAATATGACAGTGTATCTGAGAGACCTACATCTAAAAACCAGTGCACCTTTCTTGAGCATAATGTGCCAGTTGCAGTATCAATACCTCAGGTATGTACCATCTCCCTATTGTGTGTGAACAGGCATCTTGGACTGATTGCCTCATGTATAACAGGCTGCATAGTCCTTCTTAGCAATAAGTGCAATTGTGATAATGTTCCTGCAAATACACAGCTGTGATTACCCATTCTATGCATTTCAGTTAACTGCTCCAAAATGGAACATACAACTATTCTACTCTGGCTAAGCATAACAGTTGTGCCTATGGCAACATGGCAGCCCATAACATTCTTAGAGCATATGCGATCTGTCAAACAACAGTATCACACTTACCAGGTACAGGACCTGAGACTCTGGCCACACCTGACGGACCTATGAAAATGTGAGGGAGAGATATTGTCAGCAATACCACATGTTACATTCTTACAAGGTAATATGTGCATATATCCACATGTACAGTAGCTAATGTGTTACTTTGCATGACTCAGTCATTACTTTCTGTGTTCACAAGAATGTAATTGAGGTGCAACACACTGGATTCAAACCCAAGACTATGAGTGGAAAAATAAACTATATGGAAGGCATTTAACAGACTGAACTACTGAGTCAATTCTGTAACATGTGTATTTGTGAGATATATGTGCATACATAAAGTCTGTGACACACGTTTACATCTATCATTATGTGCATGGCTTTCAAAGGCAGTTGTCATGCAGCAAGGTCCCAGTTGTACACATGGACTTTGCCATTGCTGCCTTAGCAGGTCTGTTTAAAGATGTTACTGATAAAAGGGAGCAATCACCTGCTATCATTCCTCTCAACCTCTTAAACCAAGAAATCTGGACAAAGCCATAAATATACGTGGGACAAAAGACCAAAAATAGGGACAATCTATACATATTGCTCTTACAAGCTTAGAATGTTGATATATTAACAGGTGTTGTATTAACATGTGTTTTGTGAAGGGTATGAAGTATGAAACTGAAATGTCTGTCATGATTTTCTAACCCCAAGATTTAATGAGTTGCCACTACTTTGCCAGAAAGATATGATTTTATGAAAACCTGACCAAAATAGGAGGCAAAACTCTGGACATTCTGCAACAATCTGTACAGTTGACAGATATGCCTACTATCCCAGGCCTCATGTATATCCATTATTATTTACTTGGCTGTGTACTGGTGTAGTGTTTTCATCACAGTCCCAGCTACACTCCCATTTTTTCCCATGATATGTACTTGCAGTCTATCAGTGTTAATCAGTATATTTCACTAGAAAATGTTGTCTTACTTCAGAGATGAGAGGCTTAGTGGGCTAATGCACTATGCTGTAGTTGACAGAGGCTTGGGTTCAAGTCAAGGCAGGGATGATTATTTTGGAGATGTGCCTAATACTGTGAGAAACATATAAGATGATTAAGGCACTTTTAAGCACATTTAAGAGGGTTTGCACAGGTTTGGGTGGCATACAGCATCTCCACACAAACCTGTGCTAAAAATTAAAAAAGAAAAGAATAAGGGGGTGATAGGACAGTGCTGAAATGGGAGCAAGCAGGAGGAAAAATACTGAAAGGCAGATAGGGATGTAGAGGATGAGTGTAGAGGAGAACCATAGCTTTACATTACTTGCACAGCAACAGATGCACAATTTGTCAGATTTTGTGGATGAATTTGGACTTTCAAACCATAGAGAGAGGGGTGAGGACAACATAAATGTGTTGTCAAGCAATTGGACCAAATTAGTTGTGTCCAATGGACACATTTGCAAAATGGAGCGCTATGTATTGGGCAATACTTTTTTTGTGGGACAGGTTCCCTTTTTTTTTTTTTTTTTTTTTTTAAGGCGAGAGTGGAAAGGGATATAGGTATCTGTGGGAAGGTAAGTTGGGTAGGAGATGATGCGTTTGCAGACAGACAAGACAGCAGATAGGGACAGTGTGTGACACATGAGGGGATAAACACCTTGGATCAGTAGGGTGTTGTGGAGTCTGAGAAGCATGTGCCTCCAGACAGCAGAAGCATGACTGAGCTCCCCACTCATGGGCAGTCAACCCTACTCCTTCACTATCCTGTCAGTGGCCATGCTGGAGGTTGGGCACCAGGGCCAGCAGGGCCCACCAGGTTGTTGTGTCTGTCCTCAATCAGGCACAGGTGCCATTCAAAGCTCCTATGAACTATCCTGCACACTATGGCTAGTAGTTGGTCTTGGGTGACTGGCACCCCTCTGCCACTGCTCTCAAGGAGGGACTGGCTCCATCCCCTGAGGCAGTTCCACCCGAAGGTGGTGCAGGGCCAGTGGAGGGGGCACCACTGGCTTGGGTCCCAGACATGCTGGTAACTGGTGTCATGGCTGGCTGAGTTGGGGTAGGTGGATCAGCAGGAATTGGCCTACCCTGTCATGCTGTGATGATAGAGGTATAGCAATTTGTATAGGTTAGTTATGAACAACACAATTTGTTAGTAATAACAGCATGCCAGAACATTGGAAATAACCCAGTCACTTTTCCATGCATATTATATAAAACATAACAATAAATAACATAACAGTCAGCATATTAACAGCATGGCAGTAACAGTTATGGTATAAGGCCAACAACATAGGTATTTAACAAAATATGTTAATATGCAACCATTATAATACATAACAATAGTAACACACATGCCCCAAAATAAACTTTAATGTAACAACAGATGTTAATAGTAAACCATAACTAACGGATAAGAATAATAAATAAATGAAAATAAGGGGTGGGGAGAGAGAGAAGTGTGCAGTCAATTAATACCATTATAGTCTATTTCATGGAGAGCAGTACTATCTACTCTACAGGTCTGTCCTTTCTTTATGTTTACAAGTGGACTATAGCTGCTGTAGTATGTACATACCTCTCAGGTATTTGCATAGGACAGTATGGACCAAGCTGTAACAATTGCAGGTAGTAGACTACACAGAAAACGTGCAGATCAGGTGGACCTTTATAACTACCAAGGTGTACTGTGAACTGATGTCGGGATACATTCCTGGTTATATACTCTTGTCTATAGTAAATGTGTGACAGAGGGATTACGCAACACTAATTACATTCAGTCACAGCATGGCACTTGAGAGACATGTATGTGTACAGTACAAAAACTGGTACTTTTCCGTTATCGGGGCAACAGGATCAACGTGATCGTTCAGCTGTAATCCACTTTCTTAATACATCTGTTAACCAGATTTGTGTGTAAAAATTTCTTCTTTTAATAATACATGTAAAACAACTAAATTATCTGTACACATATGTGGTTAACAGAGATGTCAAGGAAATAATTACAGCTGAACGATCATGCTGAAACTGTTGACCCAATAAATTATACAGACGAAAATGAAAAAAAAAAAAGTTAGAAAACAACTTCTACAAAAATATCTCTCCAAACATCCAATTTGTATGATAATCAGTCACTGAACAGTTTGAACAGACAAGCCAATCCATTTCAATACCTGCTATACCCAATATCTTAATGAGTGTAAGGGGCTAGTGGAATGCTGTTCATATAACCTGAAAATTGCTACCTACATGTTTTTCTTTTTCTGAACTGCTTCGAAAAAAACAACATTTGTGATTGGACTTAGGGTTTTAATTAAATGTTTCCTAACTTTGTCAAATAAAATATACAGGGATTTATATACAACAGCTGTTTCCGTTGTCAAGGAATCCTTTTTAAAGCAGTAGATGACGCTTTAAAAAAATGCGTACTACTGAACACCTGTTTCCAGGATGATGACCGCATCTTTTCACCTATCTTTATTGCTCAATGACTATATGTGCACAGTATGTGTATTTGGACATTTTTATTTTGTGTGTATGGAGAAAAGACTTCACATTATCAATAATTGTTTTAACTATTCTTTTAGCCGGCAAACAATGTAAATGTGGTTGATGAGCTGTGAATACAGTGTATACATTCGGAGCTGTCTAACCGCATTTAAACTGTTGCCCCGATAACGGAAAAGTACCCAAAAACTATACTACTATCATGCCTTGCATGACAGGCATGAGGATAGAACTCAATAGCAGTGACTGCAGAGGGCATCTGCACTGAATGTGTTAATTGACCTCAGCAACCTTTAACAGACACTTCAGGCATGCAACCATACCAATGATTACACATTTTATTTATTTAATTTTATTTTATTAGTATTAGATTTATTTCCTTTATTTTGTGCTGCATATTCACATACCTGGTAATTGTGATCTGTAGTTAGAGTAGGGAACAGGTAGAGGAGACCCTGGAGAGCTGGAGATATGCTCTAGAGAGAAGAGGAATGAAGGTCAGCAGGACTAAGACAGAATATATGTGTGTGAATGAGAGGGAGATTAGAGAAATGGTGAGGATGCAAGGAGTAGAGGTGGCAAAGGTGGATGAATTTAAATACTTGGGATCAATAGTTCAGAGTAATGGTGAGTATGGAAGAGAGGTGAAGAAGAGAGTACAGGCAGGATGGAGTGGGTGGAGAAGAGTGTCAGGAGTGATTTGTGACAGATGAGTACCAGTAAGAGTGAAAGGGAAGGTCTACAAGAGGGCAGTGAGACCAGCTATGTTATATGGGTTAGAAACAGTGGCATTGACAAAAAGGCAGGAGTTAGAGCTGGATGTGGCAGAGTTTTAATGTTAAGATTTGCACTGGGTGTGATGAGGGTGGACAGAATTAGGAATAAGTATATTAGAGGGTCAACTCAGGTTGGAAGGTTTGGAGACAAAGCCAGAGAGGCAAGATTATGTTGGTTTGGACATGTGCTGAGGAGGGATGCTGAGTATATTGGGAAAAAGATGCTAAGGATGAAGCTACCAGGTAACAGGAAAAGAGGAAGGTCTAAGATAAGGTTTATGGATGTGGTGAGAGAGGACATGCAGGTGGTTGGTGTGACAGAGCAAGATGTAGAGGACAGGAAGAAATGAAAATGGATGATCCACTGTGGCGACCCCTAATGGGAACAGCTGAAAGAAGATGATGATGATTCACATACCTGGTAATGATTTTAATAATCTGTGACATCTAAACACCAATTATTTACCCAGACTATGGCCTAACTCAACCATTTTCCTGTAGTTCCTGCAGAGAGAAAATCTGTAATCATTTTGTGACTGTTATTGTAATATATAGTGCTACAGAGCACTGGATTCAAACCCTGATCTGTGTGTGGGAAAATGTTCTTCACACAGAGCATTTAACAAACTGAGCTACTGAGTCACTGCTGCTTACTTACCAACTGATATTTGCCTAGAGCTCACCTGGAACCAATATATGACCTGGTATTAGCAGTACAGTTTTATAGTACACTGCAGTGAGAATTGAACACACAGGCATGGAATTCAAGCATGACAGAGATACTAAGTAACCTATACATTACTATATAGAATGCAGGTGTACACAAGATATTGTTAGGGCATTGAAATATCTGTGAAGTTTACAAACCATCAAAAACACACAATAGTCTCAGAAACGCTAGACTTTTAATGAAGCTTTCGGGCTTCATCAGCATACATAGTTCTCATTACTCCACAAAGCTACAAATATACTAATAAAACTTATTATAAGTTATTCATTTGTCTTACTAATGCGTATTGTATTACTAATGCGACAAATGACAAATGAATAACTTATAATAAGTTTTATTAGTATATTTGTAGTTTTGTGATGAGCTGACAAATTATGTTTTGATGTAAAATACTGTTTTTAAAATTGTTACATTGCTTAATAATTGTTTTTTTACAATGAAGTATATGGGATGATTTTCTGAATTTTATTGGTTGGTTTGGTCAAGTGTTTTTAATTGTTCCTCTATTTAAATGTGAAGTAATGAGAACTATGTATGCTGATGAAGGGTTGAGAGCCCGAAAGCTTCATTAAAAGTCTAGCGTTTCTGAGACTATTGTGTGTTTTTGACGATATTTTGCTCTATCTTGGTACTTCATTCTCAACTTAATTATTGGTGCTGCAGACAACGTTGTAGGAGGAAACCAAACCAGCCTGTCAATCCATACTTCTACCTATTAGTAAGCTACTTATCATTGAAAATGGTTCTATCTATCAAGAGACTGCTTACAAAGGTAAACAATCCATTACTACAGAACCAAACGTCTAATAATAATCCTCAGGACACTATGGTAGCTGAGGATACAACTAAACTAAACAAGGTAATTAGTATACTGGAGAAGAAAGTTAATAGCTATAAGCAGCTGCAGTGGCAAAGGTTTAGCTTTTTAGCTTACCTTGAACTAGGTATTGTACCTAGAGGACTGCGTGTTCTCAAAATGCCCTCATATAGCAATGCTTATGAGGAACTTTTAGTTAAGTGGCAGCAGCTTAACCTGGAATTGAGTGCAAGTTATATGAGGCTTATGAACGATTATTTTGAAGAGACTGAAAAAACCTTGTTTGCAGAGATAGAACAATGTGATAAAGATGTTTTAACAATACTAAAGGGTGATGTCTCTAATAGCATTTATCAAGCATTTGTAGAAAGAGTGCATTTGTTGGACACCAGGTTGGAGGTGAAAAAGAAACGGAAATTACAACGAGATATTAATGACTTCAAAAACGGCCACATCTTTTCTTGGCCGAGAACTGAATTCAAAAGACCATTTAAGGCTAACAAACAAGTGCAGCAAGTGCAGCATAATATATCCTCTACGGGTATAAGGAAATCCCTGGACCAGCTAGATGACTTTAATTCACCGCAAACTGCCTTAGGCTGTTTGACCAATCAACGAGCGTGTACGCCTAGCGTCATCAGGTCAACGCCTCACCGTCGTGAGGCAGAGAAAGTGAAGGAATGTGAATCTACTCCACATCCACCATTAGGAGAAACTAACGTGGAGTTACTACTAACTTCTGCGACAGAAAGTGTAAATTTAGACACATTAAGTACACCAACAACATCAGTGCAACCACGCAAAGCAAGAGGAAAGAGGCAGACTGAAATCTCGGCTTTTTTACCCTTTCGGTTGCAGCAACCAGAAAAGGTTTTAATACAGAAGCTGCATACCGAGGGAAGTCCAGTATCTATGATAGGAGAGCAACTCCAACAGCAAGGGGCAAAGAGGAAGTACAACAGCCCAAAGAAAAGCAACAAGACACCACGCAGATGAATGAAATTATAGTGATGAGGGAAGGTACTGTAAATTTAACGCAATGTATCCTTTCAAATGAACATTACAAAGTGTTAAGCAAGGGTCTTAAATTTATTCCCTTTGCTATGGACAACGTTGTAAATGCTATTATTGACCTGAAGTTATTTGCTAGAAGTTTAATGTTAAGGTTAATATTTAAAAACTCTGTCACAAGTAATTCTGGTTGTAAAAAATCTAGTTTATTTATTCCTCAATTAGCTCCTGTTATTTTGGCATTCACCAATATTGTTGAATTGGAGCTAAGGTCTCTGTTTTCTGAAAGGTGTTGTGTTATAAAGAATTATAATTTAACTTACAATGAGTATCAAGCTCTTATACATTTAAAGAAAAACAAGGACATAATTATTAAACAGGCCGATAAGGGTGGGGCGACTGTCCTTATGGACAGAGGTTATTATATGAATAAATTCAGTACTTTTCTTTCTGATACTAATACATTCAAAAAAGTGACCCTCCTTGAAGTTAAAAATCATATAACACAAGTGAATATGGTTATCTATGATATGCAGTTGAATAATGACATCTCAATAGACTTGTTTAATTATTTCTCTACTCCATGTCCTAAAATTCCACAAATATATGGAATGCCGAAGATACACAAATCTCTGGATGATCCACCATTGAGACCCATAGTCTCAGGTAAAGGGTGGATAACTGAACCTATATCTAAATATTTACAAACAATATTGGCTGATATGTTACCTAAGTGCGAAAGTATAATAAAAGACAGTACACACTTTTGAAAAAATTAAATGCATGGTACAGTAATGTTTCTAATGACTATATTTTTGTAACTTTGGATATAGAATCTCTATTTACTGTTATTCCCATTGATTATGGTGTGGAAGCAATAAGGAGATTATTATTGTGTAATTCAACTAAACAACCGTGTGAAGTAAAGAATATATGTTTACTTTTACATTTGGTATTAACAAACAACATCTTTATTTTTGATGACATCCCATATAAACAGTTAACAGGAGTGGCTATGGGGACATCTGTTGCTAACACCTTTGCGAATTTGGTATTGTTTCACTGGGAGAAAGAATATATCTTAAATCATAGTAATGTACTGAATAGGCATGTGAAAAGTTATGTCAGATTTGTAGATGATTGTTTTTTTATATGGGATGGCACGGAAGAAGAACTCCATGAATTTACTACATACATTAATAATACAACAAGTTTTTTAGATTCAAAATGAGTTTTTCATCAAGTGAGATGGTATTTTTGGATGTAAAATTATATAAGAAGAATAATACAATACAAACAATGGTGCATAAAAAAGATGTGCACACAATAAGATACTTAGAAAGTACTAGTATGCACCCACCACATGTATTCAAGGGCATAATGAAGTCGCAGTTAATTAGAGTGAGTAGGCTAACAACAGAAGAACAAGTATATATGAATGAGATAGCAGTTATGAAAATAAAATTTATGAAAAGTGGATATGCAGAACACCTTATTAATAGAAATATTGAATTGGTGACACAGGGTAGAAATAATGATTATAAACCGATATTTTCGAGGTATGATGAATGATGAATACGAATTATCTACATCCACAATAAGGAAAGATACAACTATAAGATATATAACCACATACTCTGGTTATACAAATCAAATATGCAAATTAATTGAAAAAAACTGGCCAATTTTGATGGCTATGCCAGAACTTAATCTTTTAGCAGGGTCTAAACCAAGTTTTGCATATAGAAACCATCAGGCTTTAAAGAATATGCTGTGTTATAAGGATTTTGTAAAACAACAAAGCCCAATACATAATAAAATAGGTACCTATAAATGCTATAATTGCTCATGCTGTGGGGATATTTTAGAAGTAGACTGTTATTTTAAGCATCCGGTCACTCATAGGAAATTTCAGTTCTATTGTAATGCTAACTGTAACACTACAAAACTGGTGTATCTTGCTACTTATGCTACGTAATGCTATGTCAGGCGTTCTATGTTGGGAAGACTACACGAAGGCTTAAAGATCGCATTATAGAGCACAGATCTGAAATAAACAGGCATATACAGACCAATGCTTTATATAAACATATACTAGAATTTAACACACACAGTTTCAAATTTAGATGTATTGATATAGTACAAGTGGGTATGAGGGGGGGTGATGTCAACAACCTTTTGGAATTAAGGGAGTTACTGTGGATCAGTAGGTTACTAGCAGATACCACTCCTAAAATATAATGCTACCAGTATAAAACCTGTATTATTACTAATGCGACAAATGAATAACTTATAATAAGTTATATTAGTATATTTGTAGTTTTGTGATGAGCTGACAAATTATGTTTTGATGTAAAATACTGTTTTTAAAATTGTTACATTGCTTAATAATTGTTTTTTTACAATGAAGTATATGGGATGATTTTCTGAATTTTATTGGTTGGTTTGGTCATGTGTTTTTAATTGTTCCTCTATTTAAATGTGAAGTAATGAGAACTATGTATGCTGATGAAGGGTTGAGAGCCCGAAAGCTTCATTAAAAGTCTAGCGTTTCTGAGACTATTGTTTGTTTTTGACGATATTTTGCTCTATCTTGGTACTTCATTCTCAAGTTTACAAACCATATCATATACATTTGCAGAGAGTATATTTGCAATCTATTATACTGTTATACTTGCCTGCAGCACCATTCCTCAGAGCCTGAATGCATATAGCTAATAATGCAATGGTTAAAAAAGGCAATCATGATATACACAATATACCTTGTGTTATTGTAGAACAGGTGTTATAATTAATTTCTTGTAAAACAGCTCTGAATCTACACTTATTGCAAAACATTACTAGATAAACCTTGAGACAGAAACTGATATTGTTTTGTATTTTTATTGCAGAACAGTTGTCATAATCAATTTCATGCAAAACAGCCCTAATTCCACACATATTACACAACACAGCTATATTATAGGTACGTTTTTGCAGTTACTGGTATATTTTCACTTTTTTATTGCACAGCAGTTGTAATGCAGGTGTTGCAATACAGCTGTAATTCCACACGTATTGCATTAGAAACTTTATTTCATTTACTTTAGCAAAGTTAATACTCTATTCTTCCCTGCTTATTGCACTACAGTAGGCAGTAGTCACTTATTGAAGTACAGGTCGACATCCACATTCATTGCAATACAATCTTTACTGTATATACCTAATGACAGGTAATGCTTTATTCTTTCTTGCTTATCTGACTATAGATTGCAAAATGCAACTGTACTCACCACACTCACAGTGCAACCTGGCGAAACGCCTGGCATCATACCTCTCAACTGTCCCTGATTTTGACTCAAATTTTAACTCTGTCCCTCTTAATCCCTCCTAAAACTAGTGACTTTTGGAGGAAAGGTGGTGAATTACACTTAATGAATAATGACAATAATTAAGAGTTATAAACTTCTTTACTTCAGAAAATGTGTATTAATTCATATGCTCTGATTCTGTCAATGTTTCAAGTTAATAGCACTAATATTTTAAAAGTGTCCCTGATTGTCCCTGATTTTTTCTTGACTTGTCCCTGATTCTGTTGAAATTTGTTCCCAATTGGTTGAGAGGTCTGCGGCTGGCATACACCTCAACATTGCAAACCCTTTCCTCTGCAGCTGATCAGAGAGAAGGACACCATTATGCATACCAGTTTAGCAGACATTCAAGATTAGATATTGGTGAAACACAGGTAATGGTATGTACATACATATGGGACATTCACAGCCTGGAATTATTAGACCCAGGTATCCAAGAGAACCCCCTTCAGTTTTTTTCAGGTCATCATGGTGGTGATGACAGTGCTCATCTGTGCGGGGATACCACTTGCACTGGTGATGTCCTTTACCAGCTGGTCCCAGGCCTCCACATTGCACTCTGTGCCCTGGTAACCTCCCTGCATCAGACAGCCCTCATGTTTTTTTACAAGGAGTTGAACCATGACCCTGGACTCCTGAATGCTCCAATGCTGTACCTGAAAGCATGAACCTTCTCCAATGCCTGCCATAGTGTATTCCTCTGAGAAAGTACTCCAAAGGATTATGCTATATTCTCACCTGTTGAGCTTAATATAGCCTGTTTTCCCACGCTTACACACCATTGGGCAATTTTTAAAAAAGCCTCATGTTGCTTGACACTACGCAAACCAGCACAACTGATCAGTGCTTAAACTGACAATATTTAGCAGTGCTTAGCAGTGTGCAACCCAGCTAAGCACATCCAAGCAATGCCAAGCACTGCCAAGTGGTACCTAAACAGAGATTGTTTAAGCAGTGCTTAGCAGGACTTAGCAGATTTTAGCTGAGCACAGCAGATCAGGATTGAAAAATAATCACAATAATTTGTCTTTGGAAAATAAATGCTTAATTTTCCTTCTATGTATACAAACAATGCATCTCCTGCACATAAGGCCATAACTCTAACCACTTGGCTATGTGGAATGCTGCTAGGCTTTTACATATACCTCTGAGCTAAGTTTAAGCACTGTTAAACAACTTGCTACACCATGCAAACCCACAAACCCATGTTTAAACCTGACCTTTGAATCACAAATTAAATGCATCCAGTTTCTATTTTTAGATGTCTGGTATGTGTCAGTTGCTGAACTCTATGGTACACCTCGCAAACTTGAAAAACAATTAAATACATTGATATAATGCACTTGGGCAGTGCAGGGGGTGTGTTACTCATCTGTGGACACAGTCACACACTCCCTACACTAATTCAATAACCGTGTTCCATGGCTCTCCCTCAGTAACGCACCATCAATAATATGCATGGTGCGCTACCGAGGGAGAACCACGTACACGGACATGGTCATTTCCATGTAGGCTCTACACTATGCCTACATGGATTTTATTAAATCTGGGGGGCCATCTAAATTGCAATGTTGCATATATTTCATTGCCTCTATTTTAATTTTGTTTAATGTGTTTGACTTCACTTTGTTCTCACTATCAAGTACCACATTTATTTTGTATATTTTTAATTCCTCAGTAAGCCATTTTAACTGGGCATTCATAAATGCAGTCTCCATATATCCACTGCATGTTTGATACCAAATAAGATCATTTAAACAGTATCTCTAACCTGATCATTTCATGTCACACACAGTTATGTATGTAATAAGTGAATCATACAAGTCAACAAACTTACAGACTCAAGCTCTGTTACATAAGCACCTATTGTTTCATGTGGTGATTATTTATAGGAAAAAAATGAATGTCTTAAATAGGAAAGATTTTATTTTCATCCTCATTATTTCTAGCTTGTCCTTTTCTTCTTCTTTGAGACTAAGCATGTTAAATATCTTTACAGATTCCTTATCTGTGGCATGTAGAGGTGACGTAGATTTAACTTTTTCTGGTTTGTCTACACAGTGAACTATAGCTCAGATGTCTGGATCCAAGTCTTCCATTTACCATACCATGTCAGTGATCTTTGCTCATGTTAAAATAAATCTGTGTTTCAGTATTTCCCTGTGAAAAATATGAAAGGGATTGTTATATAATAGTAAGCTACAAAATGCAAATACATTACTTTTCAAAACATAGAGAGAGAAAAGCTAAAGTCAAAGATCTTTTCAATGATTATTCTGCTTGAATGAAAAATAAATGAAGTGTATAGTTGCACTTTTTACCACAACATGAAAATTAAATATATGTTGAGCTTCTGAGGCCTCTGCATGTAGTTTCACTCATATTCAGAAACACAGACACTACACAATGTACCCAATCCCCCTTATACAAAACACCTACACTTACACAGAACCATCTAGATGATGTTATTATTGCAGTATATTAAAGGTACTAAAAGAAAACCATTGCTTTATCCAAAAGTAAACAAACATTGACTTCTTTTGGAATTTATGAAATACACATTATTCATATCTAAATGTTATAGACAGTGTATTTGTTTTAATTAGTATACATTGTATATCTTTCTTCACCAAAAATGTCCAAGTTTTGTAGATTTTTGCATAATATTATGTGTCTCTGTAATAATGGAGTCTGATGGGAATATTTCCGGTAATATAACAGTTGTCTGTTAATATAACTGTTCAACCTTTAAAAAAGTGTACTAGTATCACTAGGCCTACAGAGCTTCAAACATATCATTGAAAAAGTAATGACAGGCATTTTTTTCATCTGTCTAAGCAGTCTTTTTGGAGATCAGTGATTGCCTGATTAACTAAGCTGTATTCTCAAAAAGGAAAGTAAAATCAGAGTTAGGAGACTAGAAATCAGTAATAAAAAAGAAATACATGATAATATATATTTTTTTCAAAGTCTATAACCCATTTCTGACTCCTGTGTGACTTAGCACAATGTTTATCACATGATTCCCAAGAGCTCCAATGGTCATGGGCCAACAGAATCAGACTGACAAAATGCATTTGTCCTTCAGACTATAAAAGCGCTTCCTTCTTTATTCGTGCTAGCATTGTACAGTGTTATCATACAACTGTAGCTGTCTTAGTTTTTTGGAATACCTTTATTTGTTTCTTGAGGAACCACCTAATTGTTAGTGTGCATCAAGGTAAAGTAGAAGACTGTTATATTTACTGAAATTCAAAAGAAATTACAAATAATAATAATAATAATAATAATAATAATAACAATAATAATAATAATACAGTGAGCCCCCTGAATGCAAATTTCTCTTTTCAATTTCTCAAAATTAAGTTGATGTATTTTACAGATATCTGTTTCCTACCATATTATACTATTTTAGATGCTTATAATTTTCTGCAGAATTTAGAATTGTTACAAGTTAGCACATCTGCAAGCTGGCATTATTCAGTTAGTCAGCAGATACCTGAAAAATGACAGTACCAATAAATAGTCCCTGAAATGCTTTCAATGTGTTTCTTATTTATTTATTCATTTAATTATTTATGTATGTTTGTTTACCAGGGTAGTGCACTGATCAATAGTAACCCATTTCAAGTTTAGCCCTGGTGAAAAACAAAACATTTCAGAAACAAAAAACACAGAAATGTGTGCAATAATAGAGTAGTTCAGATTAATTACATAGACAAAAAACATGTATATATACAATCTAGTGAACACGCAAATGCAATGTACTATCACACAGAATATAATGTACTATATGCGCATTAGTTTCTAAAGTGGGTTAATTTTCTAGTAAAACTTGAGAGAGGAGAAAAGTCACAGGAAAGGAGTTAGGTGATATGTCCTGTATTGAAGCAGGAGTATTTGGCGCGCACAAAGAAGGACTTTTTGAGTTGCATCTCAAATTTGGAATAAGTGTCTGTTTTCTTAATGTCATTGGGGAGAGCCTGCCAAAGAGAAGATGCCTGAAAGGAGAAAGCATGTGCAGTACTATATAGTTCTAGGGGTAACGAGAGTTGGAGTGATGTGCGAATGGTGTCTCGAGTTGTATGGAGATTTATTTCATGAAATATGGCTGTAAGGGGATACATGTGTGTATATGGAGTAGTTTGTATAGTTGGGATCCTAAATGTAAGTTAGATTTTTGTTTCATGGCTATCCATTTGGCTTTTTCTAGGGTGATGCAGTGATGCTCACAGAGGTGATTTTTGCACTGAATTGGCCATTGCTGGTAGAGATCCTCTGTAGTGTGGATGTGTTCTTTTGGAGTCAGAAGACCATATTCAAGCTGAGAAAGGAGACCTCTATTGCCAATGGCTGCTCTGGCTATTTGGGATAGAAAGGGGAGATCTTGGTGGCTCGGAAAAGGAGAGAGTTTATTTTAGTTGTCATTTTGTGTATGTAGAAATTGAAGTTTACTGACTGATGAAGCCATAATCCTGGTATTTGAAGGTGGAGAATGTCTTTATGGAATGGTTGTATAAGTAAAAGATAATTAAAGGTCAGGTACTTGGAATTTTTTGTGGACTTCCAAGGGCTTAAAAATAACTACATTGAAATAATTATTTTGAATATATTGCACATTAAAAGCATTCCATTGACTATTTGGCATTGTTATTATCTCTAGTAAATATATTTGTGTAACTAGACCTACATACTTCACTATAACTGTATTTTTAAACGTATAACAGACAGTTGCCATCTTTTTCAGGTGACTGCTATAAGTAGGTCATTGTTTACATAATCATTAAGAATGAAGTACAGCCAGGTCTTCACTCAATGCAAAATTCCCTTTTCAATATATTACCAAAATTAAGTTGTAGATAATTGTATATGTTTTTGGACAATATTATTTATTTAGATTTTTTTTAATGAGGTAGATCACTTATCCATTATAGATCTATTTCAGTCTTGGCCCAGATGCAATAACACAAAACATTAGTATTCATTAAAATGTTAACAGTGTGTTATTCAGCTTTTATATGACAAAAACAAACGAGAGGTCCAGTACAAACAAATATTATTCTGAAATGTAGAAACCTAAATATTTTTAGCTTATTTATACATCGCTGAGTATAAACAGTCACAAGGTAAATGGGGTGAGGGAATACTACTGTGTGAGAAGGGTCTATATCATATGAGCAAATTGCACAAATAGCGAACGCTCATAATATCAAATGTACTGGACCTTGAACTTCCTATTGTGGGGGGCTGTGCCCCCCCCCCCTGCTAAATATATATTCCAACTCCGAGATTGCACTACAGTGAGGAACAGGCAAATATCCCATTCTTCACTGTACCGTGATCTCAGAAAAAGTACTTTGAGGTCCGGTACATTCGATATTATGAGCATTCTCAATTTGTGCGATTCACTCATATGATATAGACCCGTGTGAGAATGCAGGAGAGATGTGGTTGGTTGGAGGTGCTAAAACAGGAAGGAGATGCAGCGGCAGTAAGGAAGTGATAGGGAGTAGGATAGTGGCAGGTGGAGTTTAAGGGTAGAGATGGTGGCACTGAAAATAGAAGATTAAAAAAATGAAGTACGTTTGGCACAAAGGCAAGTGGTAGTGTTAGTGTTGGTGTTAGGAGGACTGATGATTTAGTTAGAGAATGGCTGTGGGTACATAAAAGCAAACTACAAGGTTTTATTGATGTTATACTGCTGCTTCAATGTTTTTTATTTATTTTAGTTATTGTTCTGTTAACCAGGTTGGTCCCACTCGGCTAGTAGCCTCTTTTTAGGGAAAACCCTACGTGGTATTTATGCTACTAGGAGAAATTTGGTCAGGGCATCAGAGAACTTCACCTACTATTTTCAACAGGCATGATGGGATCTTTTACATTCACCGGAGCTACCACCAGTTAAAGTAGATAAGACCTCAGTTTAATGTCTCATCTGACGGGCTACAAACTCATGAGTACAGCCTCACCCCCAAATGTTGTGTTGGGATAGAACCCGCAGCCTTCTGCACTAAAAGGAAGTATGATGTCTGTGCACTGATATTAATATTCTAGCTATGTTATGTTGAGAAAACAGTAGTAGTCCATGTCATAGTATTTTAGGCACATGTAATTTTCTGCAGCATTTCTAAGAAAGCTAAAATTATTTTGCCCATATTCACTATTTGTAATATTATTTATGAAGCATTGCATCTGAAAATGTTCTTACTCAATGATAATCAGAAAAAAGTGATAACCCTATAGCTAAGATCTCTGCAGCAGATCACCTCTAAGAGGTCTCTCCAGTTTAGTTTTTACATTTAATCCATGATCTACTACATCATTTTAGCTCTGACATAATTCCAGTTATTTCACTTCTGTAAGAGGTAATGTTGCTTGGTTTGAACCATATCTACTCCTCAAAAAGGGAAGTGGAATTGTAATCTGTAAATGGTTCATCTCCCAGGCCCATGCTTACACTTATCAAGGGTATCAGAACTCGTCAGAAATTTGGAATGCATGGCTCGGCTTAAAAAGGCCCTTGTGGTCATTAGCCTAGTAAACACCTATGAACCTATTGTGTTTTGCACTATAATACTCTGAAAAAAATGCAACCATTAATTTCACTTATCCATGTAGTCCTGTACTAACATAAACATGTCTTTTTTTGCATGAAGTGTGGTGTAACAATCATCTTGTATGACTACAATTGATTATAATTACTAAAGTGAAGGATTACAAAACACAAATAAAATATATAGCCACTTAAAATGGTATAGGGTTTTCAGTGGTTATATTTAATGTGCATTTTAATCAACTCTAGGAGCACTGTGGCACTTGGCAACAACTTCTGCCACATTGCACTGCCAGAGTTTGATTAACTAGCACATTAATAACACCCATGTCATACCTTATTGATTAATTATTAATGGGCTGTGTTATATTGCAAACGTCAAGTTATTTTCAGAGTCTGCCTTTAGGAGGTGCCTCAAAACCCATATACTGTCCTGGTCTTTTCTATTATGTTTTTATTGTCTCTTTTTTGTTTGCTTCTTATATGTATCTTTTGTTTTACATACTGCAAGGTGTTCAGTTCTACAAATGTTTCAGTTATTAAATGCTAAAAATAAAGATTTCCAAAACTTCCCAAATTCTATCAGAAATGGTGTAATCAGATCATCTGATAACCTGATATAATTAAAAGCAGATTCTACATCTGTTCTCCTACGTTTTATTAAATATTAATGCTCTTCCTCTGGAATATTAATAACTTGAGATGAATCTGCATTTAGTACAGTTCCTGCATAATATTTTTTAATTTAATTTAGATTTTGATGTGTTTTCACTTTCATTATTCATGTCTTTTACGTGGCATTATAAATTGGTTTTAGTTTACCTCTCTATGTGGAACATGTGACAGTTTTGTAGCCACACATTTGTGTATCTTTTAAGAAAGCACATAGTCTCCAAATTACTATCAACTTTCTTAATAATATAATGATTAACAGAGTATATATACCTTTACTAAATGCATTTAATGTATCTTTTGTATGACAAAAAATAATATAAACATTTTAATATATTTTACTGTTAGTATTCTACTTAGTAATATGAGTTGTTCCTGTTAACAGTCTGAGTATAAACCAGTGTACTCAACAGCTAAATCACAACTTCATGTTTTTAAGTGTTTAAGCACTAAGCTGGTAAATTACTTGATTTGTGTGCCTTATCTCTACAAAATGATTCATATTAATTCCTTACTTGTATTAGTTTGTCAGCACTCATACACATTTATTGAATGTATGACAACAGCAATGATTCCTTTTTTGAATTATATCCTTAATCTTCACAACAGAGAAGACCAACAAGCCAAAAAAACCCACATTCTTTTGATTAGTCCACTCATTAAGGTAACATGCTACAGCCAGAAGTATGTGCACAACCACACACACACACACACACACACACACACACACACACACACACACACACACACACACACACACACACACACACACACACACACACACACACACACACACACACACACACACACACAACATGCACACACGCACACACATACACACACACACACACACACACACACACACACACACACACACACACACACACACACACACACACACACACGCACACACACACACACATATGCGCACATAAACACACCCACATAAACACACATACACACATTTTGCTTTCCTGTAAAATACCTACCCCATATATTTTTGCTGATGCACTTCTCTGCATCCTCGTTTCATTGTAGTAGCTCTAGCTCCTTTTTTGCATAAGAAGAGGCAAGACAGAATTACTACCTGATGACCTAACCCATGAATGCACTCCTTCAGCGAGCATGCATACAAAATCCATTTGTGTACTTGATGAAAATGTTATTTTGAGTAGTTGGAACTGTCAATAACAGGGCTATCAATTAAAGAACAATTTTTTCTCTAATGTGCAGTATATTTACCTCATATCAAACATTTTCTTGCTCTCCATTCCTATCTGCCAGAAGGCCAACATATAACTGCCAGTCCCCCATGAATCTGCATTGTATTTCAAGACTCTTATCTTAACAGTGGCTCACTCTTCTATGAATAACTTCCTGTAGTATTGTTTACCAACTGGATAACTTTTGCTGTTTGTTCTCTAACTTCCTCATAGGATTGTTAATAAAAATGTATTATTTCTCCTCTATATCACCTTCATTAAAACATGAATATTTATCCAGTTCTCCACTCTTACTCATTTTTTTCTTCTTCTTAATGCAGGCTTTCAGCTATTCCTGTGCTCTAACCTTCATGCCCTTCTCCAGTATTTCTACTGGTACTTATCTGTGCTAGGATACAATTTTACTTTTCATTTGTAGTATTTAACAGATTTAAATCTATCTTTGTATATTCCCAGAACTTTTTTATGGTTAATGTTGGCTATATATATATTGCCCAGGATTCTATGACTTCATTATACTATGATTAGTGTTGCTGTGAGCTACACTGTTTATCCCATTTGCTTCTGATGACTGACAGGACATGAATTCACCAGCTCACCACTGTTATCATCTGCTTGTTCATATCTTGTTTCCAGTGGAACACCTAACATTCCTCTCTAATGCCGTATGATAAAGGTGAGTGCATCCTAGCTTACTGCGAAAATATGAAAATAGGTCATGACTCTACCACCCCTCACTTTCTTTTTTCAAATTCTATTTGTGAACATGAAAATCAAATCAATCTTCTTACCTGTGTCTACTGACTTTTAAATCATAACTAACTGGTGAGAGGAGTGTCCTGGCCCTACTCTGGTCTTGGTGGTAATGTCTCCCTCAGCTGGTCCACCTTGATACCATCCTGACATTCTTCGACAGAGCACTTTATCATATCTGGAATATACTTTATCTTAGCACCATTTGTGTTTTTTTTTGTCCTATATATATATATATAGACTACAAATAGTCATAGCATCAACCTCCAATTATTAAACTGTATTAGCTTGCATTACTCTTAACCATGTAAAGTCATTTCCGATCCTATTGGCACATCATACATCATTCACATTGTGCTACCAAGGTCCTTGGCATTGTAAAGTTTCACCGGCTAGTTCAGTCTACCTCCACAATTCCTATTATTGCCTCATGTCCTCTTTCCCTCACCTCTATTCCTATTCCTCCTGTAGTTTCAGAATCATTAGAACTGATACTTCCCCTCTGTTGACTCGGTTAATTTTAAAAAGGGAGTCTGTTTCAACCGATTCTGTCTCTTTTTTTTTTTTTTTTGCCATTTGCTTCTTGAGTGGGCCTCTGTTTCCACAGTTTTTTTTCTTCATCTGCTCTGTTACAGTTAGCCCCTAGCAAACAGGTCATGCTTTTTGCATGCACTTCCTTAGCATCTGACTTCTCCAAGACCTTCCTACCCTCTATAATTCTCTGGGTCTCTGATGAAGAGTAGTATTAATTTTTTCCTTGTTCAGTTTTCGTTAGCACTTACAATACTTTTGACACATTAATTGTTTTTCACTGTTTACAGAGCTCTTGAAACTCAGTTCCTTTATCCTTCTCTGAAGCTACAACACAATACATCTCCCCAGTACAGGCATGTCCCTCCTGCCCTGCTGTGCCTCAGACATCTGGAGTTGCTAATGCAACCTGGATCACCTAGTCCAAAGTCAAAGGCTTTATCCATCTATTTGGCATGGCAGGAATACATACTGCACTGTTGTTTTAATCTGAGAATTCCAATAGGAAACCATCATGCTTATATATGTACTTCAACAGCTAATCTCCAATTTTAAGTACTATCCCTTAAGGAAAGCAGGCGTAATCCAAGCTGACATTAAATAACCAAGGGGTCTAAATAAGGTTTACAGTCTAACCTCTATGTATTGTATAAACAAATATTTAATGCATCTTTCTTCTAGTCATAAGATTAGACCAACATATTCACTGAGAGAGCAGTTCTGCCCCATTTCACACTACAGCCATTCTAGCACTTAATATGGATGTTTCAGAGATCAATAATTCAAGTCATAGTAAAATGAGATGGATAGATATATCATCACATGAAACAGATGTTCCTATCAGGAAAAGAATATTAGGAGCTGATGTTACAGCTGTCACGATCATGGTGAAATGAAAATATAAACCAGTACATTGGACACTGCTATAACAACTTAGCCTACAGCAAAATACATTTTAATAATTAATATCTTACATAACATTCTTGTGGTTTAAAGGTGCTTTGGTGAAAAGCATTAGACTGAAGTCACATTTCAGAGAAAGGTAAGTAAAATGATCCCCTTGTCTTTTATCAAGTGGAAAACGCTGATCCTAATCCCTGTCCCCTTGCTAAATGTAAACCAACTCTGATATCATATCATATTGTGAAAAGAGAGAAACAGAGGTCTTTTGAGTCAGAGTTTACCAAAACACAACTTTATCCTAATAGGTTTTTCCAGGTTGCAGTGATGACCAGTCTTGTAACTGGAGTAATTTAATTCTAATGCAATCCATTGCGTTATTGATTAACTGCATGTAGATTTAGAGATTCAAACAGACATTGTCTCTTGGAATAGAAAGTTGTAGGTTTTTTTGCACCCAAATGTTCCTTCTTAGACCCTTTATAATATTTTTTTCTCTGAAACTATATCATCTCTTGCGTAATTATACAAATTTGCCAACGGATACCATTTTGGTACTGTTGCCTCACTAGTGTAAGATTTCCTAAGTTTTTGGCTCTCCATTAAAAAATTCAAAATGTTGCAACAAAAAAATCTTTATGTGCTTTGGGTGGCTGTATCTTATCTGCTCAAGTCCTGCTTCTGCCTACTTTTAGACCATAGTCTGGCAGCCAGATACTCATGAGTCACCATTTCCCATAAACTGCAACTTAAACAAAGTATTCAGTTTAGAACAAGATAAGAGAGCAGTCCTGGGGATGGAAGGTGAAGACATGGGAGTTTAACAGTTAGGTTTAAAGTGTGACTGGGTTAAGGAATGTGCTTTGGGCTTAGGTTTAGGGAACTAATGAGAGTTTTCTGGTAATGACAAGGAGCAGAAAAATATATTATTTACACTTTTAAAAATACTCCCAGCTCTGGGAGCTCAGACACAGAGGGCTATTAACAACTAAACAATAACAATATCCTTAGTGTAGTTTCTGTTTTATTTGGTAATACTGGTGAGCCTGTAACCATATCATGAGACTATGAAGTCTTGTGGAAATTATCTAGTAAAAGATTAACTATCTAAAAATTCGATCAGCTGATTCTTTAACCATTTTGAAACATTCTACCCCTTCGTTCTCAGACACCCAATTTATCATATTCAGGATCACTAGGAAGCCAAGCTTAGTCTGGCAAACAGCAGGCAAAACAAGGGGACTTTATCTTGGATAAGATGCCTTTCCGTCACAGGACTTGCACATTATTCATTAACTCATACAACTCACATAAGTAACTTTTGATTTAATTACAGCATTTAGTCTTCTTGGGTAGGAGTCTATCAGCATGGCAGATCTTGACTTGGCAATATTTTCCCACTCTTCCTTGCAAAAGCACTCCAAATCTGTTAGATTGCGAGGGCATCTCTTGTGCACAGTTCATCTATCTCTTGTGCACAACCCTCTTCAAGTCACCCCATACATTTTCTGTTGGATTTAGGTCTGGGCTCTGGCTGGGCCATTCCAAAACTTTTAATTTTCTTCTGATGAAGCCATTCTTTTGTTGATTTGGATGTATGCTTGGGTCATTGTCATGTTGAAAGGTGAAATTCCTCTTCATCTTCAGCTTTTTAGCAGATGCCTGAAGGTTTTGGGCCAAAAGTGGCTGGTATTTGGAACTGTTCATAATTCTCCACCTTGACTAAAGCCCTAGTTCCAGCTGAAGAAAGGCAACCCCAAAGCATGATACTGCCACCGCCATGCTTCACCGTGGGGATGGTGTTCTTTTGGTGATGCAAATTGCTGTTTTTGCACCAAACATACCTTTTGAAATTGTGCCCAAAAAGTTCAACCTTGGTCTCATCAGACCATAACGCATTTTCTCACATGCTTTTGGGAGACTTGATGTATTGTCTTGCAAATTTTAGCTGGGCCTGGATGTTTTTCTGTGTAAGAAAAGGCTTCCATCTTGCAACCCTACCCTATGGGCCAGACATATGGAGAATATGGGTGATTGTTGTTACATGTAGTACACAATCAGTACTTGTCAGAAATTCCTGCAGCTCCTTCAGTGTTAGTGTAGGTCTTTTGGCAGCCTCCCTGACCAGTTTTTGTCTTGCCTTTTCATCGATTTTGGAGGGGCATCCAGGTCTTTGCTATTTCACTATTGTCCCATATTTTCTCCACTTTTTGATGACTGTCTTCACTGTGTTCCATAGTATATACAATGCTGTGGAAATTTTTGTGTACCTTTCTCTTAACTGATATCTTTCAACACCCTTTGATGGTTTGTAAGCTCACTGCAAACCATGGCTTTTGCTGTAGCAGGCAACTGAGTAAATGTCAGGAAAATCCTACTAGGACAGCTGAACTTTATTTGGGGTTAATCAGAGTCTGTTTAATTGATGGCAGGTGTTTACCCAAGAAGACTGAATGTTGTAATTAAAGCAAAGGGTGCTTCAACAAAGTATTAGTTTAAGGGTGTGCACACTTTGCAACCAGCTTATTGTGCATTTTTATTTTTTTATATTCTTTCCCTAACAGATTTGTTGTTCAGTTGAATTGTACAGGTTATAGGTCACATTAAAGGTGGGAAAGGTTTTGAAATGATTTATTTTGGTCTTTTTTTTATATCATAAAAACCTGGCATATTAACAGCGGTGTGTACACTAGTTATATCCACTGCATATGCGTATATGGGTGGCAGTTAAAATCTTGAGTGCTTGTAATGTCGAGAGTTATGTAGTTGACTGCATATGGTTGATTAGGCAGTTGATTAACAGGTGTGTAAGAATGAAAATCCCCAGGAAGGGAATATTCCCTTAACCTCGGGACTATGCAGTCTCGAATTAAGTGTATGTATATATATATATATATATATATATATATATATATATATATATATATATATCTGTATATATATATATATATATATATATATATATATATATATATACACACACACACACATATATCTATATCTGTATATATATATATATATATATATATATATATATATATATATATATATATATATACTTGGCAGGGGTTATGGAGGTCCAGTTGTGCTGCTTACCTCCCCCTGGCAAAAATCAATGTTTGTTGTGGTTTACTATCAAAAGACAGAATTAACATTCGGCGAACATGGGAATGTCAAACAGCAGTTGACCAATTTTCATGTTGCTGAATGTTAATTGAGTGCCACTGTGCATTCACTGATAGGAGCTCAAAGTTATGAGTAGAGGTTGTGGTACAGTGCAGATTGGGAAATTCATCCTTTTCCTCACTGTAGTTAATTTAGCATTTGTTAACCGGGAAAGTCTGACTTGGAACAAAGCCAATTTTCAGCAGAGGCCCAGGGAGAAGGCTTCAGATGCATGTTTTGTAATGTGGGAGGAAACCGGAGCACCCAAAGGAAACCCACACAAATGCAGGGAGGACATGCAGACTCCACACAGAAGGAACCCCAGCTGAGAATTGAACATGAGAACCTCTTGCAGGGAGGCAACAATACTACCGCTGCACCACTGCGTCATCCACTGTAGTGCAACCTCAGAGTTGGAATATATAGTTAGCAGGGGATGTGGGGGCAGTGGAGCAGGGTAGGAGCTATACTTACCTTAGCTCCTATACAGACATCCTGTTTGGTACTCAGTATAAATGTTGAATCTGCTGAATTCGTTCATCAGATTTGACATTTACACCTCATTATTATGCATGAATTCGACATTGTCTTTTAACGTTAAATATGATTTTTCTTTTTAAAGTCGAGATTTTGATTTATTTATTTTCAGTTTGATGACCTGGAAAGTCCACTGGGCCAAAAAGAGCCCGTTTTCAGTGGAGGCCCAGGGAGAAAAGCTCCAACCAACAATTACAAGCACACACATAGCAGTATAATCCTCTAAATCAGGCTGAGAATACAGCATAATACATATGAGGTATAAAACAACCAGGCAAAGAAATACAAATGCTAGGACATTGTTGGAAATTTTGTATGTACAAAGTTAGATACATTTACTGATATAAGAAAATCTAACAAGGTTATCCAAGGTGCAACAGAAGGCTGTCCAATATTGGTATAATTAAGTGTAGTAGCAGACAAAGTAATGGTATAAGAAGTAGGTGTAGCAGGGGATGGAGATGAAAGTAGCTAGTAGCAAACCATTTGTTGTTTCTGTTTTTATATATATATATATATATATATATATATATATATATATATATATATATATATATATATATATATATATATATATATATATATATATATATATATATATATCTGTGTGTGTGTGTGCCTTTGTCTTTATCTTTCACGCATTCAAGTGTTCATTTCTTTGAAAGATGAACCCCCGGATTCACGAATCATCCGTGTAAGACTAAATAAGTCTTACTCGGAGGCTGCAGTTGAACGGTATGATGTCAGTGTGCCATGAATATTCATGAGGGCACGCTGACTCTACACCAAGTCTAACATGGACCGTGCAGGCAAGCAGGGGGCATGTCCGACTGCCGAGCAGTGTAAAGGTCCATGCCCCTGCAAGAGTGTGAAATTCAAAATGTCAACACACAAGAGCGCGTTCGCTCAAATGTCCATGTACCCAGCACCACATTCCCTGACATTGTAAACCTCCAGCACAGTTATAAAAAGTAAAACATTATTTTTTTTTTCTAATTCCCGATATAGCTGCCCGTATTTGCGCATGTGTGCGTGGGTGTGCCCAATGCTTAGTGGCAGTTAACAATCTCGACATGGAAGAGCATAATAAGGAATGTGTATGCAAATTACGCCAAATAGTAGTAGCGTAGTGGTAGAGCATTTGCACAAAGAGGAGGCATTCACGGTTTGAGTCCCACCACTCCCCTTTCTATTTTATGTTCAAAATGAGTATATGAAATAAGTCCTGACAGATATGATAAAACTTTTACTAAAAAGCATTGAAATGGCCTATGTATCAGTGAACAAAATGTAAAGTTATAAAGGAACCTGACATATAATTGTCCGCAGTTAAGCAGTGCTTTACCCAGCACAATGTAGATGCCCATAGCTAAATCGCGCTTTACCCAGCGCAATGTAGTTGCCCATAGTTAAATCGCACTTTACCCAGTGCAATGTAGTTGCCCATAGCTAAATCGCACTTTACCCAGTGCAATATAGTTGCCCATAGCTAAATAGTGCTTTACCCAGCGCAATCGGTTTGCGCGGAGGTGCACGCCGTGCCAACCAGCGCACAGTCGGGCAATGTGGAGCAACGTAGAGCAAAGTTGCTTAAACACAGCCACACCCCCTAACCTGTCTGGACAGTAGTAAAATAAAAAGCAATGATAAGGTTTGAACCCAGGACACTGTGCACCATAATCAAAGTACTGAACCACTAAGCCACGCCAGCTTAGGATAAACATCCACTGTTAGCATGTATATAGTAATAAATGTTAGATTAACCATTGCTAAGCAGGTCTGCAGTCAGCCGAGAATATTCAAAAACGGCCAATCACAGAAAAGTACGGGAAATGCGGCATATTTAAGCTGCATAGGCAGGAATACTCACCATAACTGATTGTAGCTCCCATCTGCAGTTAGAATGTCTGGTGCTGGAGAGGGTACATGCTTTAGAGCGCAACGCTGGGGCATCGAGGAGTCAAGATACATGGTTTGGCTCCTAGTCCATTGGCATGACACTCGACTCCTGCAGGGCCAGTTCCAAGGAACGGAGTATAAGGCAGAGGCTTGGAACCCGTTGGCTCATGAACTCACCAGTGCCACAGGTGTCCCTCGGACTGGTGAGCAGGTCAGTCACCACCATGCAGACCTGAAGAGATGGAAGCAGGACCTTCTGAACCAGTGGATCCAGGAGGCCCGTCATATGCATGATGCCCCACTACTAAGTAGGTAGCCATGGAATGCAGTATGTAAGACATGCTAATATAGTCTAAATAATGGATAGGTATGTCTCAATATCTCTTCATTTACTTCACAGCTGCAGGTGTTCGTGCTATGAATCAGCAAGCCTATGCAGATAGGCTGCTAAGGCTGCACCACCAGGCAGGTTAGTAAATATTCTGCATGTATTGTTACATGATATATGTGAGTGAGCATGACAGAAGTGTTTTAGCTCAATAATACAGCAATAAAATGTCTTGAATAAATCCTCGGCATGTACTGTTATATAACAAATGTCAGTAAACCAGAAATAGAGTGTACTAACCCAGCAATCAAGGTAAAATAAGTGTGGAATACTATCTCTGCATGTACTGTCATAACATATAAGTGAGCAGGCCTGAAAAAGAGTGTTGTAACCTATCAAGAAAGGTATATGTCCTGAATATGTCTTCCGTATGCACTGTATTATCAAATAAAGGATAGAACCTGTAGAAAAGAGTGTTCAATGTAATTAATAAAGGTATAAAACTTGGAGTGTGTCTGTGTCACTTACTTTGAAATGTTGTTGTACCCTTGCAATAAATAAATAGTACTGTTGTATTAGGTGCTGTCAACCCACAGTTGTGCAGTCCCATAAGACGTGGATGAAGGAAGTGGCAGTAGCTGTGAAGCATAAAACATTTATTCCCTGAATAAATCCTCTGCATGTACTGTTACATATCATAAGTCAGATAGCCAGGAATAGAGTGTAGTAACCCATGAATAAAGCAACAATATGTCTGGAATACTATCTCTGCTTGCACTGTCACAGAAAGTAAGTGAGTGAGCCTGAAAAATAGTGTTGTAACCTATCAATAAAGGTATAATATGTCCTGAATAGGTCTACTGTATGCAGTGTAATATCAAATAAAGGAGAGAGCCTGTAGAAAATAGTTTTAATGTAAATAAGAAAGGTATAATACTTGCAGTGTGTATGTGCCAGTTACTCAGAAATGTTGTTGTACCCTTGCATTAAAGAAATATTACTGTCCCACAGTTGTGCAGTCTCATAAGTTAAATGGCTGACATGCATAGGGTAAATCTGGCACATGAGTAGCCTGTCAAGGTGTTCCCCAGAGAAATTAGTGTGTGCTACCTGAAAAGTAGGGTTGTGCAAAAAATCAAGTGAAAATGTCACATGAACACATCCAGATGTGCAGATACATAAAAATATAAAAAATATGTGTGTGTAACAGTAAACAGCTGCATCTTTGACAGTTACTATGTCAGATATATGGTTAGGTATATTATATAGTGAAAAAACCCAACCCATATCGTAAATGCATGCATGTTGTGTAATAATACATGTAGGGGATATACACCTGCAGTCAATAGGAATGTAGTGTGTGTAGTTAAAGTACTAATAAGATGTTAATGAGGTTTTTTTTTTACACCCTACCTAATCTCATAACATTTGTTGGGACATATGTCCTATTGTTATATAAAATCTGCATTTACTTTGAAGCATGTCCCCTGTTAAAACACCACAATCTTGGTGGCCTGTTGCCACCAATCATCCCTGCATGCTGTTGTAATGTCCACTGTCATTCAATATATGCATGTGTTATGCTTGCTGTTCAACTGTTGTAACCCAGGTGTGTTGGGTTAATGGGAATATTACTGCATGCTGTTACAACCAACTTGGAATGCTGTTGTCTATATTGTAATTAAACACACCTAATCACAGAATGTATGGGAAGGCCAGTCCCAGCGGACCCACCTGTTCCTCCTCAGATGGCAGTTGCACCTGGCACCAGCAGGTCTGGTGCCCAGCCCGGGCTACCCTCCTCCGGTGGTCCTGTGCCACCTTTGAGTGGAAGCACTGCATGGGATGGGGCTCATCCCCCCTGCAAGCATGGGCAGAGAAGGAGCTCCTGTCACCCTCCGAAGTGTTCGGGCTGTGGTGCGTAGGGAGATCCAGCGTTTAGTCGCTGATCCCCTATGCCAGCTCAAGGCGAGAGTGGCATGACTCGTGGGTGAGCCTGCCCCTCCTATGCAGCCCCCAGCACAGCGACCCTTGGGTCTGTGAAGGTTCAGTGGTGACTGCCCATGGGTGGGGATCTCAGTCCCACTGTTACCATCTGTGGGCTCATGGGCTTGCGATTTCCAAACATCCATCCCCGTCAATTGTGTTCACCCACCCCATGTGTCATACTCCGCCCCTGTATGTGTCTTGTTTGTCTTGTCTGTTTACCTACCCAACCTACCTCCCCAAATATACCTACTTCCTCTACCTCACTTTCCACTCTCCCCTGAAAAAAGCAAAAAAAAACCCAAAAAGGGCAATCTGTACCTGCAAAAAAATTACACCCCATACATAGCTGTCCATTTTGCACACATGTCCGCTGGACATGTAAACTGATAATTATAATTGGCAGTACAACATACTTTGTTGCCCTCACCCCTTTCTCAGGGGTGGAAGGTTTCAAATTACACTCCAAATTTGCTACATATGCACAGCTGTTGCTGGTAAAGAAATGGGCAGCTATGGACCTACCCTACACCCGACCTGCACATCCCGAGCTTGTGTACCTACTGTCTTTCCCTCTTTGTGACCCCTTTTTCACCACTTTCCTATCTCCCCATTTTCTTTTCTTTCAAAGAAATTAGCGTGGGGGTTAGCGGGAGTAAGCACTTTTAAGCAGTAGCAAGTGGGTTTAAGCGAGTGTGCGCATGTGTGCTCTTAGCTAAGCATCGCTAAGCATTGCACAAACCCATGCAAACCCGCTTACAACTGCTTAAAAGTGCCTTAGTCACTCTGTGTCAAGGCCCTTTTTCTGCTCAGCAGCAAAATAAAATTTCTCTGTCAGTCTCAAACCCCAGACCTTGGACACTTTAGATTGCATGAAGTACCACTAAGCTACAACAGATACACAATAAGTTAGTTCTACAAAAAATATATCATGCATTACAATGAGTGAATGTAAAGGAAAAATAGGAAGGCCATAACACAAAGCTTGTACTGTGGATCTTTACCAGGAATTGTTGTGGAATTGCATTACATGAGTGTGATGTGAGTAGCAGCCAAACAAGCAGAAGATAATGTTACAGAGGCACTTTACAACCCCCACACAGTATCATAGCAGGACAAACACTGGCATATCTGAGTAGGGCAGAGGCCATACCTCCTAACTCTGTCAACTTTCCAGGGATGTCCCTGATTGTGAAACATATTTTAGCTGTGTCCCTCAGAATCCCTCAGAAAAGTACTGACGTCAGTCAGAAAGGTGGGCTATTACACAATGAATACTGACAATAATAACAGTAGACACCGCTTGTACTTCATGAAAGGAGTACTAATCCATATGCACTGCTTCACTGAAGTCTACACCTACTGTCCCTATTATGTGTAAGGTATACCTCACTTTCAACTACCTATCCCTGACTCCATGCAAAGATGTATCTGAGTGTTCCATAGGCCTGGCAGAAGCACAAACACACAGGCATATAGGCTATACTGCTGTTACACACTCTACAAATAGCTTTGTTAGGACCTCCCCAAGCATACCCTTATGTAGGAGTATAACACAGAAATACCAATGGATGTAGCCATGTACTGGTAGCAACTGACTGTAACAATGCCATTGTACCAGTGCTGAAAACACCTGTGAGTTGCACAGACAAAGAATGACAGTGTAACCTCTGGCTACCATCTGGGTAGGTTCACAGTTGGGAACTATGCAGACAGACGACCTGCCCTGATAAACTCATAGGTACACACCAATCCTGCAAGTCCAGCAATATAATATTCACACATTAATGCATAATGCTCTCTGTATGTAAGCATCCCCCCCCCACAATTAAAAGATACTTGTGCGTTTAGGGTCTACCAAGTGTGTAGGTAGGCATACTCAGTACAGGAATTGTCCAGTTGTCCTACGAACCCTGTGCTAATGTCAACACTAAAAAACACAAACCCTGCAGAAGTCAGTACATTAATATTCCCAGTATAACAGTTCACAAACAGTTCATGTGCCAAGAGAATATGTTTCAATAACTACATTTGTATTGCAGTTAATTATATGAGTAGAAAATAAACTACATAGTAACATAAATGTTGTGTAAGCATTTGTAGTGGTGAGTAAAACTCTACACTGATAGCTCAGTACTGGAAGTGGCAACAGTCAGGTCTGAGTACAACATGTACATCACTGTCTACACCTCTAGCTTCATTTATAAGACGTATACCAACCTTCTGACTTACACAACAGTGTCCACAGTAAACAAGCATGGGCCCCACTCTGGAAATCTGAAAGGGCTACGCCTACATACCTTAGCAGTTTATAGCATTGAGTTGCTATGACAGTGAGTACTGCAATTACCACTCAGCAGGCTGTATGCATTTATCAAATGCTGGGCAACAATTGGTGCAGAGGGCATCACATGCACATGTGCAGATACCTATAAAAGCAGATAGTACTTGCTATCCCCACATGCAATCATTACATTACACGTTCCAGACAGTGAACAGCTCCAAACACGTAAGAAAAAAAAAAAAACAAAGCAAACAACAGTACGTTTCTATACTTAATAAAAACAAAAACATCAAAGTATACACAGACGGACCTGAAAGGGACATACAGGTATGTAACAGTTTGTAGTTACCGGCAAGGAGTAGATGTTTATGATTAGTACTGTAGATCCTCTGAAACATGCATATGTGGCAGCAGTAGGTATGCATGCACTGATGCCATGCATAAGTATTGCCATGGAGAAATTGTTGTGTAGCTGTGTGCAGTGGAACATAAGTGTAACATTTGTAGCTCAGCAGTACATGTCAAACATCTGAACATGTTATCTATGGTCTGTACAGTACTGCGTTTAACGGCAGTTTGGGGGAGTACTGCAAACACCTATATAAACTTGGATGTCACAGAGTAAGACATGCATGATAGTCACATAATGTGTAGCTTAGCATTGGCAACTGCTGTAGCAGGCTAGTATAGTAATGTATCATTTGCAGCTATGTATACCCTTGTACTATTACTGTATGCACACATGTGACAACTGTCCATGTTGTAGCAAGGCCCAACAGGTCATCCATGAGGTGTATGGACTTACAACAGTGTGAACCTTGTGTCTGTATGGCACACACATATGGCGAGATACATGTGTGTCTGATTTATAAACATCTGAACATGTGCATAGAGCAAGGTACATACCGAAACTGTTTGTGAAAGGTGGACATTGATATGTTGGTGCAGGTTGTTATGTGCATATTTATATGTAGGTTGTAGTGTGTGTCAAACAAGACAGCATATAGTGCTGGCATATGACATGTGTTGTTCAAACGCCATGGATATGATTTGTTAGGTATATAGTCTTCCAGATAGGGGGTCCTGCTAAACATATATGGGCTGAGAACACCTTCCATGCATTCTGCACAAGACTGTGCAATATCATTACATAACTGTATCCCCCTCAACCCTTGCATAATTGATATTCCCACCATGAAAGGTGGACTGTATATGTGCCGATATGCATATCTATGTGTACACCAGTGGATGTTCATATGTACGCTCCAGCTGAATGTTGTACATGTATTGCCATCCCTGTTGTTAAAAGCCCTGTACCCATGAACTAACAGATAGGTGGTAGTCTACTCAACACCAAAGGTGTGATAAGTGGCTACGGGACACAGGTGGACAGCAGTGTCCCTAATGATGATCACTGTGCCACACTAGTCATGTAAACCTAGTACAGTCCACATGTCATCAGTAAATGTATGTCATCCATGGAAACAGAGGTCAGTGTTCCACTCCACTCATCAGTCATAACAGCCATCATAGAGTACAATGTCCCTGTTGGTATGTACCTCAGAAGACATCCACAGCAACAGTAAACATCAGACACAAACCTCACAAAGAGTATTACCGGTCTCAAACAGATGCCCTATGCTGACTGTCTTACAAAACCACAGCTACACTGTATCGCATACCGCCTACCCAGAGGCTACCCCTGCCTAACATACAAAGCTATGGCAAACCCACAGGTGTTGGACGTGCTTCATGTAAACAGATGGAACACCAGACAAGATACACACTCTACTGATCTAAACCTTGCAATCTAAAAAGCAGAACATGCTCAACTGGCACATTATCATCACAGGCACATACCATACTGTGGAACCAACTACCTATCAACAGCAAATGAAGGTCCTCATTAGCAGTTGTCATGAATAACCTTGATGATTGGATGTGAGATAGGAAACACAACCCGGTAATCACCCCTTTGGCTCTGCATGACAGGGGCACATGAACCGACATTACATGGGTGTTGTAGTGCAGGGTACCATATGTCTAGGCTTCCATAGGCCCTATGGATAACAGCCTATCAGCTACCTAGGATACAATACACACACGCATGTACCTGTTGCATCACATGCTATGTGAGGTTGACTGTGTGTGATGGAGAATGTGTATGCGAATGTGTCAATGATGTGCATATGTGTGATAGCCTAGTGGGAATCTGTGTATACCATGGTATGTAGTGTTGTAGCGCTATTCCCATCAAAAGGTCGATATGCTATTGCCAGGCAGGAAAAGCAGTATGGCATACACTGTGACATAGTCCCATGGTGTCGACTGGAGTGTGCCATTGTAGGCTAAAGCAGTACATGTATGCTTATTGATTGTTAACACTAGTGAATACAAGTCACGTATGGACTGTAGTACTACCTGAAGCTGTATGCCTCAACTGCACAGTATGGTTTATATCCACGTGGCTTGGTAATACACTTTTGTTTGTTACCTGTAGTCCTCACACATTACATACCTGAGGCATGAGGTTATGTAGGTGCTGACACACAGTAATGTATGGTACACAGGTAAATGTAATCTGGGTTGCCATACCTTTGTGTCTTGTAGGTATGTCTGATGTATGTGTGGGTTTGCCTGTAACATGGCCTCGGTGGTATGTGTGTCACAGGATATAAGTGCGTATCTAGCAACATGTATAGTGTAGTACAGCAGTATGCCACCTATAGTGATGAATGTGCACATATGTTACTGAGGGGTTTGCTATTAACAAGTAGTGTGGTGTACTGGTAGTACTGTAACTGTACTGTACATTAATTTCAATGGATGACAAATGTCTGTATGCATTAGCTTCATATACACCTCCTGTGGCTAGGTGTTGCATTGTGTCACATACAGTGTGCCATGTACTGTTGTATAGTCTTACATACTGGTTTCACTTTGTGGCTGTGCAGAACATGGTTTGGTATATAGTATGTGCCAGGCACTGTCAGGCAGTTGTGGGCTTAGCAGTCATATGTGGTATTAAAAGTGTGTATCTACTGACAGCCAATAGGTTGCTATATATGGCATTTCATTGATGTCTGCACATTAGAATGTTGAGTGTGCCACATGACTTGCTCACAATTACTGTTTAATTGTCTTCCAGGGTTATGTCACACAACAGAAAGCCAGCCTATTTGCCTGAGGAGGAGGAAGTTATCTCAGATGCACTCATCCAACATTATAACCTTCTGTTCTCAAGAACCTGCCAGGACCAGCATGGTCGCACTGCACTGTGGCAGGATGTTGTCCATCGGGTGAATGATGTAGGCATGCATAACTGGACTAATGAGCAGGTACACCATCACTGCAGTGATTTAATCAGACATGTCCGGCAGCATGCCTCTGATGTCCACAGACAACAGCTTGCCACAGGTGGTGGTGCTGCTACACATCCCCCCCTCACCAGAGTGGAAAAGCTGCTTCTCAGCGTGGTGGCTCCTGGCCAACCAGTACAACACACCTGTGTCATCAGGGAGGCCGGAGTCACCCAGCACAGCGAAAAACGAGTGTGCAGGTAACATGGCATATCTGTAGACCACTGCCATCCCAAGTGTTATAATATGCATTAATCAGATGTGTACTGTGTATGCAGAATATGTGGAGCCTGGTGTCATGCAGTACTGATAATTTGGGACATTGTCTGTATGCCTGTGACTGTCACCCCATGTACTACTGTATAATTGCAGAATCACAGCATCAATGCCATAGTTGTTGACACTGACATACGGTCTCATATCCTTGCAGGTCCCTCTGGTGTGATAGCAAGACAGCAGACCCATGCTGGTGAGTGGGCTACAGTAAATATAGCATATAACATGTGCATGTCATAGGAGAGTTGTAGGCCATATACACATGTTAAACACCTACACATAGTGCATGCTCTGCATGTTCTCTGTGTGACTATGCACTTCCCAGTGACATGAGTAGCTGACTCATACACATGCAACACACAGAGCATCACAAACAAGTGGGGTACACTGTAGTGGACATTGTATAGGCAGAGTCAATACACATGCACACAACATACACCACTTTGTCATATGCAGTATGTGTTAATATGATACACATGGCGTATGTAGACACCTGCTGTAAGGTCATACTCCAGTATCCCATATGTCATCAACACAGCACACATACTACACCTGGGGGTAGAGGCCTATCATGGGGCGGTGTGACACGTGTCAACACACAACACAGTCATGTTAGGCAATGCTCCCTATTGAACACCTGACATGCCCATGTAACAACTGTCTGTGAACTATTAAATGTAGCCTAAGTGGTGCAGGTCAGGTACAGCAAGATAGTTTCCAGTGTGACATGCATCAGTGGCCTTGAGTAACCACATGATGCTGCCTGATGATGGCTCGTGGTACTACACTACATCCAGTTACAATACCTGCAGTACTACACATAGCATTCATTGTTATACACCTGACAGTTGTGTGCATCCGGCCATGGTTTGTATACCTATGAGTGATGGTGCACAGGACATTGGAAAGTGTTTCAGACTTGCAGTGCAATGTTGTGTCCATGTACACATTGTGTACCAGGGTGAAGCCAATCATTGAACAACAAACATGCATCAACGACATGTATACTGTTATCAACAAGGACTCTCTACACTTGCACTGCATGCTATTGAGCAACACACATCATGCATGCTGACACGTGTGATAGGACTCTTTGGCTTGTGATACTGCACTCCACCATCAACCACTAACGACTATGTTCCATATTGCTGTTGGTGTGTGTGTCAACTTGAATGAGTAGTGTATTAGTGTGCATGTGTGCATGTGTGCACGTGTGCATGTGTGCATGTGTTCATGTGTTCATGTGTGCATGTGTTCATGTGTTCATGTGTTCATTTGTTCATGTGTGCATGTGTGCGAACATCCTGTACAGATGGTGAAGTGTTCTTCCTGTCTCCCTCTCACAGGTGCTGAGGTATTGTTGGATGGGTGCAGCAGGGAACCTCAGGTCACTGTCACAAATAGTGACCATGATGATACATGTGTAGTGGCACAGGCATGTTTGACAGGGTCTGTCGGTGGTCCACCAATCGACAGTACACAGCTTTCTACCCCATCTATGCACACATATGTACTGCCATTACATCCCTCAACACCAATGGCCTTAGGTGAGGAACAGCATACAGTAGGCATTGACCAGGAAAGTGTGGTATCTATGGCACATGCAACCCCACACAGCAGCCATGCCCAGACACCCGGAATGGTACCACTTAGGCATATGTCCAGGGGTTCTCATGGGAGCACTGCTGGTCATAATGCACCTGGCAGGCGTGCCCGCACAGGTCTCACAACCTCAGGTATGTTCCGGGCTGTGATGCAAGCACAGGCACGTATGGAACGGTACACCAGGCAGGGACTAAGGACGCAGAGGGCTCATAACACCGCGATCAATGACAGTATCCGTGACCTTGCCGGTGCCATCCGCAATTACACAGATGTCATTGATAGACGTTGGGGAGAGACACTAGATGTCCTCTGCAATGTTATGTCCATGTGCCAGGACAGTGCAGGACAGCTGGGCCATCAACGTGGACGTATGCCAGCAACATCATCAGCTGGCAACACCCAAGTGCCAGCCGCTCCCGTAGTGCCAGTACCAGCCCCAACAATGTTGTGGCTGGGCTGTCGGTAGACCGTCCGAGACAACCACGTGCACATGGCTCTGGCCAGTCCCAGCAGGGGCATGGGTCCAGTCAACATCCCTCTGCTTCTGACGATAGTACTCAGTCTGGCTTAGTACCCGATACTGTCCGTGTCACCCCTGCCAGGCACAGGTACTGTGTCCGCGGCCAGAGACAGTGATCTGTACAGCCTGGCAGGTACAGTCTGTGGCTGTCCCACAAACTCTTGTATTTGGCAGGCACAAGGGGGTACTGTGTGCATGCAGACACACACACATACTACCAACAAGTAGGGCTAACACATAAACACATGCATCACATCAACACTGACCCATACTGTATTGTTGTTCCTCACACACACACACACATACATACACACACACACACATGTTGATTGGATGGGTCATTGTCAGGCTCTGGAAAAACAATCACACACCCTGTGCATATGATGAAACTGTGCCACCTCCTGTCATCTGTGACAGTGATGCAGGAACAGGATAACATGGTGCTGATGAACAGGGTGACCTACTAGCAGTGTAGCAATGTTAGCATGTTGTGAACAGTAAAGTGTAATGATATCCTTGTAGGTGTATCTGAGCAGGCATGATGCATCACAGCACTGATTATCAATTTAGTATTGTTTACACCAGTGTTAATTCCAAAAATGGATTGTCCACACATGTGCCAGTTGGCTGATGTGTGTGGTACTGGCAGCATGTGTCGGTGAGTGGATGTTACGTGTGCGATGTGTGCAGTACAGATTTCAAGGTGTACATTTGTGAACATGATGGAGGTGCACTGTTTGCATGTATGTGCATGGTGGGCACATGGGAAGGGTGACATGCCCTGTATTACACAGTGTTAATACTTCATATTTCCTATCGGTGTCCAATATGCATGTCACTACACATATGTCACAACTTGGGTACACATATGTGTATGACATGGTATGACACTATGCTGTGGGTGATACTGTTGATATTGGTCATTGGTTAGCATTCTGGTAGTGTACATAACCTCAACAGCCTGATTTTAACCAATTGTTAGATGATGTCTTGACAACTGACACACAGCTGTAGGATACACAGTGGCATTAGAATCTTTCCGGTATTGTACTATACCAGTTACCAGTGGTAATGACCACCACACATTCCCATGACCACTCCTGTTTGGCATATGTCCGTCCTAGGTACAAGCAGACACACTAGGGATATGTACGTCCACATCTGGTGATGCATACAGTGTCCTACAATGCATTCCCCGGATTAGAAACTTATTCTCCACAAGGGTATCATACAGACAGATACCTGTTGACAAACCCATGTTGTGAAGCTATGAGCCAACAATAGCATAGTCATCCACATTTACTACACATAGTGTCCTGATAGTACCACATTGGTAGTAGCACACAACATCTAGCAGGGGTACCGATGTGTACAAACAGCCACATGTGATTTCATCTGTCCTTTGATATCCACATTCCCAAAGGTATGCTGATGTCCCTCAGTATATCACATAAGCAATAAGGGGTCTGTATGCATATCCACGGAGTTGTTGTATACCTACAATGAATGGCCATTATTGACAGACTGTGTTGTGTTTGAACATGTCTGTAATATGCCACAGGCATACACCCACACTCACACTATTCTATAGCAACTGCCATGTGTGTGTGTGACACAGATGACCTAGGGCACAGCTCACTACAGTGGCTGGACTTGTCACATACATACATATGTGAGCTACGGTCCAAGAAGCAGCAGCAACAACTGTCAATGGTAACAGATGTAGTTGTGTTGACAGCAGGCTTCACACCTATGAAGTGAATGAGGTCACATGTACATATATGTCTTGGCCACACAGTTACCAATGTAGGTCACATGTACATATGTGTATTTGCCACACAGATACCTGAAGTGTGCAATGCACATACTGTTGTTTTACTGATATGTCTACAGTAGTAAAAGCAAACCCACAACACATTGCTCAACAGTATCACACACACACACTCAGCAATTGCAGGATTCAAACCTCTACTGACCTATGTTATGATACTAGACAGATATGTATTACCACAACATGCCATATGCTTTACTGGGAGTTCTTATTTCCACTGCTGTATTTGTGGGATACTGATATCATCAAACCGGCCAAAGGGGAATTCACCTCTTTCAATGTGTTTTCACAGTCTCCAAAAAGGCCACTCCTCTCATAGGATTAGACACACACACATACACCCCCCCACACACACACACAACAATTGCAGGATTCAAACCCTACCTAACTATGTTATAGCACTATGGAGATACACATTAACATGACGCACTATATGCTTGACTGGGAGTATTTATTTCCAAAGCTGTATTTGTGGGATACTGACATCATCAGACTTGGCAAACTGGAATTCACCTCTTCTAATGTGTTTTCACAGTCTCCAGAAAGGCTACTCCTCTCAAAGGGAATCTCACACACACATTCATACTCAGCATTTGCAGGATTCAAATCCCTACCTAACTATGCTACGACTCTAGGGAGATACGCATAAACATGACACGCTATATGCTTTACTGGGCGCATTCATTTCCACTGCTGTATTTGTGGGATACTGACATCATCAGACTTGGTAAAGAGTTATTCACCTCTTCTAATGTGTTTTCACAGTCTCCAAAAAGGTCACTCCTCACAAAGGGAATTTCACACACACACAATCACCATTTGCAGGATTCAAACCCCTACCTAACTATGTTATGACACTAGGGAAATACACATTAACAGGACATGCTATATGCTTTAGTGGGAGTATTCATTTCCACTGCTGTATTTGTGGGATACTGACATCATCAGACTTGGCAAAGAGGAATTCACCTCTTCTAATGTGTTTTCACAGTCTCCAAAAAGGCCACTCCTCTCAAATGGAATTTCACACACACACACATTCACAGGATTCAAATCCCTACTTAACTATGTTATGATACTAGAGAGATACGCATTAACACGACACACTACATGCTTTACTGGGTGTTTTAATTTCCACTGCTGTATTTGTGGGATACTGACATCATCAGACTTGGCAAAGAGGAGTTCACCTCTTTTAATGTGTTGTCAATGTCTACAAAAAGGCCACTACTCCCAAAGGGAATTATACACACACACAGCAATTGCAGGATTCAGACCCCTACCTAACTATGCTATGATACTAGAGAGATATTCATTAACATGACCTGCTACATGCTTTACTGTGTGGTTTTGATTCTCCTGCTATATTTGTAGGATGCTGACATCATCAGACTGGACATGGTAATGTGTGTGCACTTAGTTTTAGGCAATCCCAGGAATGAACCTTGTGGGTCAGCAGGTGAGGACAGCTTGAACAGGAATCCACAATTCATAGCTTGTGTGATCTATCTGTGGACAAATTGCCATTCCTTCATATGACAATACATATTTATGCACAGATTGTTGGTTTTGTGGATACAACATGTGTATGTGATGTTGATAAAGGGCTATTCAAAGTCTATGTGGGATGTGTGTTGCTCCTTTCAGTGATGTATGTCCAGGGTGGCTGCCTTGAAAACAATCTAACAGGTCTGGGGAACATGATCTGCTCATTAACATACCACAGTTGTTTGGGTTGTGTGTTTGTCGGATTACAATAGCTCTGTTTCTGACTGCACTCATGATGGATTCCATGGCCTAGCAGTTCAGACTTCATAGGCTTATAGGACTATAGTTCCCATGGTCTGTTGTGCGCCAACACTTGTGGGGTATGCCATATGTTGCTGTAACACATTCAACAGTGTAAGATCCTGTAGAGAGGGTGAGGCTCAACAGACAGTTCAGGTGTAGGGTCTGTTTGTTCTGTTGTTCACTTATGACACATATGAGGAAACAATGTTATCCACGTGATGGCATTCATTCGGCTTTGGGAGGAGCAGTTTACACATTCTACATGTGATATCTCCTGGTATGTTGATAGGGCCTTTTGTCACTGGGAGGTGGGTATGTATGTATGAGCCTGTCTGACAGGATGTCGACATTTTCAGTCGGGTACAGCTGACCCTGACTCAGGACATATATGACTGTACATTGCTATTTCTGACATAGCTGAAGGAGGTGTAATGGTTCTGTTTGTACTCCTTCACAGATAATCTTTCCAAAGCAATGACAAACCTGACCACTAAACCCCTGTTATACTCTTTTACACACTTAACACACTACTGATCCTTTGTGATCAGTCAACAGAGTATGTCATCATAATATCCTGGCATGTCCAAAGGTCGGTTTTATGTGTACTCTCCAGTCCAGCTGGTGCATATTGGAATTTTGACGCATTGTTACAACTGCCTTATGTACACAGAGAACCCTGTCCTCCTACGAACAAACTCAGATATATAAACTCAGATATATGTGAGAGATGCAACTGTATAGACAAACAGGAGGCTGAGCTTTCTCAACCCGTGACTGGCACAGTCTATCAGGTGGTGAAGGGTACCACACACACCACATATCCAGTCTCACATAGACCTATGATGACAGCAAACCAAATGCATTACCACACAAACACATACTCGGAGCCTCTCAATGTACTCTGCCTAAGCAGCAGTGAAATCCAAAGCAGACACCCAAACAACTGCTAACCCACAACTATACACACATATCACATAGTTCACAAAGTCAGTGTGCCACACAGTCACTGCCCTTAGGCCTACACAACACACCTAATACACTTGTAATAGGTGACTGTAATTGTCGGTCACACTGACATCCCAATCACCAGGCTGAACAAGGAGAAGGTCACTTTGTGCTGTCTGCCGGGTGCCAGGATCTGCCACATGACACATGCACTCAGGTCAGTCCAAAGCAAGTACAAATATGGCTCCATCATTGACCATGCTGGTGTGTAAACCCTCAGATGTTCCTCCCTGGACTACATGACAAGAGACATTGAGGAGCTCTCTGATCATGTAGCCCAGGCCAGTATGACCCTGACCTTGTGTAGCATCTTACCCTCACCGAGAATGATGTCACAGTATACAGACAAACTTGATCACTTTTAACAGTTGGCTAATATATTGGTGTCATTCACAGGGGATCCAGTGTCTGTCAGCCTGGGATTAAATGCTCGACATGCCACATAGATTCACTATGGACGCCATGCTCCTGTCACCCCTAGGCTTTCACAGACTGACTAAGGCTCTTGCCACACCCATAGTGGCTGTTAGAAGCAAGGCTCAGAAGACAATACCACCTCCACAGACATTACAGGGTAAAGGAAACAGAGAGTAATACTGCTCAACAACAGATGTCTAACCCTCAGAATGCATGCACTCAGGACTCACCTCAGTATGGAGACTGTCGATATATGTGCAGTAACAGACACCTGGTTCAGGCTCCCAAAAGCACACCAGCACTACCAGGTTTTACTTCATACCATGCTTTTCGGGCACAAGACTCGGACCGACCAACAACAATAGGGGGAATATCCATATACATCAAACATACACACACCTCCGGGTTGGTAGCACTGCACAAAGCATAGGAGAACGTACATGTGCAACTAACAGTAGGCCAAACTGCATTTCAGTTTGTAGACTGCTACAGACCACACTCCCAAACTCAGAAACAACACTCGGTATTCCTGGGAACATTGGGGAATGTGAAGGTCTCTCCAAACACCATTATATTTTGTGACTTCAGATACACAAACATTGACTGGGAATACTACTCAAGCACCAACACCCTCACACAACAGTTGGTAGGATTTATAGACTCAAATGCTATGGCAGAACTGGTCACCACAACCACAGGGGGGTAAAACACGTGGGACATGATCATCACCAACATGGGGACTCTATGTTCCACACCAGAGGTATACCCCTCATTGATGAGGTCAGACCATACATTTATCTCACTGGACATATATATCCCATCCACACATACATCCTATGTCATCTCAGTGAAGTACTTCTCATAAGCAAATGTCACACTTCTACAAACCGAGGTGGTATCCGTCAAAGACCCTGGGACAGTGTTAATCATGGCTCAGACCACTTAATCCTTTACAAACCCATTCTATGGACAACTACTGGAATGCATGGATTGTCCTATCCCAGATAACTACAAGACTCACTCCTCCAAAGGCAGCGGACCTATCTGGTGGACCACTGCCATTAATAAGCTATACAACGACAGCAGGAGGCTACTACATGATAGAGCACAATCACAAAAAGGAAGGCATCTCTGATCAGTACTATGGAATAGCTATGATCACTTGTTGATTCATCTAAGGGCCACTTCTAACGGATACTTGCAACAGACACTATGGACAATCACAAGGCCTTCTTTAGTTATGTCAGGGACCTGGGTGGGAACTCACAGATATGCTGTGAGTTACTGCATAATGACAAAACATACAGTGAACCCACTGACATTGCAAACATCCTGGCAAACAGGTTCAGTGGAAATGTTTCCCCCCATCCCCCCTACGGTGCAAATGTCCATCCCAACAGGGTGTAGCCTCCCTGACATCACAGATGAACAGGTGAGTGCTGCCCTCTCCATAGCAGACAACACAGCATCAATGGGACCAGACGGTGTCCCGGCCTGCGGCTTACATGAGAGTCATGACAAACTTAACACTCACATTATGTCACTGTTCAGTATCAGAGTTACTACTGGATATGTACCCAAGGAATGGCGTACAACAACAGTGTTCCCGCTCCACAAAGGTGGTGCCACAAGGGACCCTGGACAATATCGCACTATAAGCCTAACTATCCTGGTCTGCTAAGCTATGGAGTGTATAGTCATGGAACACATACACATAGACATTGTGAACCTACAGACACTGGATCCTACACAATTTGGCTTTGTTGTGGGCAGATCTTGCCTCTTGAACCTCTTCAATGTCTTTAAACAGTTAGGTCCATAGATGTACAGAGGGTTGTCCACACAGCCTACCTGGAGCTCGCACAACAGTTTAACACAATATCCCACTCGACCATTAGACATAAGCTCACTGGCTTCAATATCTACACATATGTCACAAGATGGATTGCTAACTGGATCATGGATAGCACCCACATGGTCAGTATTGCAGGTGCCATGTCTGACTATACACCAGTTACACGTGGCATCCCACAGGGCTCTGTCCTGGGACCTCTCTTGTTTGGTATATATTTCTCAGACATATAGGCTAACACAGGAGGAATATGGCTGACCATGTCCGCAGATGACTGCAAACTGTGTGCCATAATTGACTCCACAGCTGGCACAAGCATCCTCAATAAGGGTCTCACAGAGATGGATAACTGGTGCCAGAGCCATGGCCTACAGCTACCTTCCATTAGATGCATAGTCATCACCTTTGGTAATAACAACGTGCCCACACATTAACACATAGGTGATGATACATCACGTACGGTGTGTGTGATTTGGGGATATGAATAGTTAGTACTCTCACCTTTGACAATCACGTTGCCAATGTTGTTGGACATACCTTCTATATAGCCCACCTTATCCCATAGGGTTTTACATCTAGATCAAGTGGGGTCATTGTGCCCCTATACTCATCAGGCCCATGCTTGGATACAATGCCCCATTTCGGATGTACCTTACCCAACACCTGCAGCAACTGTAATGTCCACAAATGTACCTAGCCAAGTGGATCTAGGGACTCACACAGATGGTAGGCGCAGTTTGGCTATGGTGACCCCAGCTCTCCTCAGTCGCTTACTGACTACTCGGATGCGATCTGTGCCTGTTGTTTAAAGCCATGTCCATCACAGCAGTAATGGACAGGCTCCACCTCAGGATATCAAAGTCCCTTACAGCTACACGCTCCAGGGACAGGAACATCAGCACTGATATTAATAGGACATGCTGGAGGGCAGATTCCCATCACAGAGGCTACACTCACTCTGGAATGAGATCCCGGTCCCACATATGCAGAGACCCCCACTGACCACCTACAGGTGACATCTTGACAAGTGGATGGGTGACCGTATGTTTAGCCCTGGGATATGTTCTGGGTCCCTGCTAGACAGAGGCACAATAAAATGAACATATGTGGGATATCTTGCATGACCTACTATTCACAGGCACAGTCTACTAATCTAGCAGGGTTGCAAATGCCAAACACACTGTGGCTAGGGTTATACATGCCCTAGGGCAGATAGCCTAGTATCAACCTCTGAACCTATGATAATGTTCAGGACACATTGTTCAGTGATGGTACTGATTGCAGGTTTTGTTTCTTCTTTGCTTTCCCACTTTCTATGAACAACCTAAGTATCTGCATGACATATTTGATTATGACAGGGTTTCACTATATTATATATGTGTCTGTTGTCATATAACTGTGTGCACAAGGTGGATTGGTGAATCGTGCAAGGTTCCTGGCTTAACACATGCAACTGACGGATATGTGTGGCCCACTGCTGCACTCAGACATGCCCCAAGTGTGTGAGCATGCCCAGTTCAGCCTTTCAGTGTTTTGTTGCCTGACATTTGTCTCATATATTCAAGTGTGTGAGCATGGCCAGTGTGACCTTGCAGTATGTTGCTGTCTGAGGTCCACTACATTTGTTGATGTATGTGAACATTACCAATATTAACATTTATACTATATGTGTGTTGAATATCAAGTTCTATTCTTACTGCAGGCCTCACCTTTGTGTCTTAACTTGACAGGAATTATGCTATGCCTGCAAGGTTTCCATGAGATACTTTGCATAGACTTATCAACATTTTTTCATACAAGCTGACCATCGACATACTGTCATGGTTTAGTGGTTCTGTACTATGACTGTAGTGCACTCTATCCTGGGTTCGAGAACTGTCACTGCTTCATATTTTTTATACATGGCAAAACAGACTGCTTCAGGAACAGTGAAGCAGATATGACCATGTTTACCTGCTTTTACTGAACTATGGCCAAATTTGACCAGACTTACACAACATTGCTCAGTGTTAACCAGCATTGCTGAAGAGTGCCCAATATTGCTCAACATTGCCTGAAGTTGTGCTACTTAGTGTGTGCAATTTTGTTTACATATACTAAATAGTGGTGAGAGCTGTTTAGCAACTGCTTTATATTGCTTAACACATAGCAATCATGACTGAGGTGGTGCTGCATAGGTTCATAGGTTCATAGGTTCATACTAGGCTATCTGCCCTGGGGCATTTATAAGCCTAGCCCGATTGTGTTTGGCTTACGCCACCCCTTGATTTGAGTATACTGTGCCCTTTTTAAAGTTTAGTTTACTGTGCCTCTGTCGAATAGTGACACGGAAGTAATCCCCGGGACAAACCTACGATCCCCCATCCACTCATCAAGATTCTTCTTGAAGAGAGTCAGTGAGGTGCTCTGCCTAATATGAATTGGAAGGAGGATATGAATGAATCAAGGGAGCCTCTGGGTTATGAATCTGTCCCTCCAGCATGTTCTATTTATTTCTGTGCTGAGGTTCAAGTCCCTCGAGCGTGTGGCTCTAAGGGATTTAGATTTACTGAGGTGGAGCATGTCCATTAATTCTGGGTTGGACATAGCTTTATATGTCAGGCATAGATCACCTCGAAGTAGGCGGTATGCAACTGAGTAGAGCTGGAGTTTTTTTTAACTGAGCAGCATATGGCATCTGTTTGAGTCCCTTGATCCTCTTGGTGAGGTACTTTTGGGGTCTTTCTAATTGCTGCAGGTGTCAGGTAAGGTACATCCCAAATGGGCATTGTATTCTATGATGGGTCTGATGAGGGATGAATAAAGGGGCACGATTACCTCTCTTGATCTAGATGTGAATCCTTTCATGATAAGGTGGGCTATGTAGAAGGTCTTTCTAACCACTTTGGCAATGTGGTTGTCAAAAGAGAGATTGCTATAAACTTGGGTCCTCTGATCCCTAATTACTTTCTCTGCACTTAATGGGTTACCACCTATGTGGTAATTTGTGGGCACATTGTTTTTGCCAAAGGGTATGACTATACACTTTTTGGCATTTAGCTTTAGACCATGGCTCTGGCACCAGTTATCCGTCTCTGTGAGACCTTTTTTAAGGATGTTTGTGTTAGCTGGAGAGTCGATAATGGCGCCCAGTTTGCAGTCATCTGCAAACTTGGTGAGCCATAGTCCTCCCACGTTGGCCTGTACCTCAGAAAAGTAAATACCAAACAAGACAGATCCCAGGACAGAACCTTGTGGGATGCCACTTGTGACCGGTTTCGAGTCTGACATGGCTCCAGCAACTCTGACTCTGTGGGTTCTGTCTTTGAGCCAGTTTGTGACCCATCTTGTGACATAGGGGTTTATATTTATGCTGGATAGCTTATCTATGATGCCTGAGTGGGGTATTGTGTCAAATGCCTTTGCGAGGTCGAGATAGACTGTGTGGACTACCTTCCCTTCATCTATGGCCTTGGTGACTGTTTCGAAGAAGTTGACCAGGTTCAAAAGGCAGGATCTGTCCTTGACGAAGCCAAATTGGGTAGGATCTAGTGTCTGTAGGTCCCCAATATCTTTGTTTATGAGTTCCATGATGATCCTCTCCATAGCCTTGCAGACTAGGCTAGTCAGGCTTATGGGGCAATAGTTTCCAGGGTCCGCAGAAGTGCAACCTTTGTGGAGTGGGACCACTGTTGCTGTCACAGGGCTGCCTATGTCAGATGCACATTTTACACTCCCTATACATGTTTGTTAACAGGTAGTGTCAAGTTAGACATCCCTTTTACTATATGTGCGAGTCAGAGAGAGGTATCATTTCCAGGGTTCCTACTGAGACAGTGTATATGCTATCTGTTGCCTCTTTGCCAAGGCCAAAGCATACTGGGCACACCTCCTTCTGCCTACTGGGGCAGGCTCAGGTTGTTCCTCCTCCGAGTCACACTCTGCCTGTGATGGCCTTGGCAATGGTGGGGGGCTGCTGTGCCCAGCCCTATGCTGCTCCTTCTGCAGCTGTTTTTGCAGGATCATATTGTGTAGCATAGCACATACCATGACTATTTGGGTACATGTAGTTGGTGAGTACTGCAAGGCTCCACCAGATGTGTTCAGGCACTGGAACCATGACTTGAGCAGCCCAAACACACACTCAATTACATTTCGTGTTTGTGCATGTGCCTCATTATGGCGTTCCTGTTCAGGTGTGTGTGCATATCTGATGGGTGTCATCAGCCACGGCTCAAGTGCATATCCAGCATCCCCCACTAGGTGACCATGAGGGATGCCCCCATTGGCAAATGTCTGGTAGAGCTGTGTCAGATGCCAGATATGGGAGTCATGGTAGCTTCCAGGGCAGCCAGCACACACATTCATTATTATGCCCTGGGCATCACACACGACTTGGCCATTGATGGAGGGGTAACCCTTGCAGTTATAGTAGACCTTACCCTGCTCACCAGCTGGTGCTTTGATGCGAATGTGCGTCCAGTCTATTGCACCCACTACCTCAGGGTATTCTGCTATTTGCTGGAAGAGACGCATATTGCTGGCCAATACCTCATGGGAATTGGGGAAATATACATGATCACCGACATGTGCTGACATGGCATTCTGGAACTTGTGCAGTACCCTGGATGCTGATGCCTGTGAAATCCCCATCATATCGCCAGTTGGTCTCTGGAAGGTACCTATTGCTAGTATTCTTAGGCCAACACATACCTTGGTTTCCACTGGGATGGGTTCCCCTCTGTTGGTACTATGTGTGAGGCGTGGCCTGCAGAGCTCAACTATTTGCTGCATGAGGTCTCTGTCTACTCTATAGCACTCTGCTATCTCCAGCTCATGTAGCCCCTGGTAGGTTACCCTGGGCCTGTACACTCTTCTCCGTCTCCTCACTGTGGGTTGCTCAGCAGCATTCGCATTGTCACCACCCTCAACATGTTGCATATGTCGCCTTATAACAGCAATGGCAGCCCCTAACATTTCTTTGTCTCAGTAAAGCTTTTTCAGTTTTCACTTCTATTAGCTTACTGCAGTGTTGCAGTGTCTCTGAGAAAAACATAGTGGAAAGTTGTTTGCTGAGTTTTAAGTGCTGGGCTGGGCTGGGCTAGTGTACTGCCTGTTTAATTGCCTGATTCTGATTGTTTTCACCTGCTAGCTCTGCTAGTACTCCCTGGTTAACTCCCTACTATTTGTTATGCTTCCTTTTCCCTTTCTGTTTCCTCAGGGGGGAAGCGCTGCGCATACAAACGCAAACACGCGCACACCAGCTCACATGTGCGCACACATGCTTACAAGGGCTACAACTTGCTTATTCGCTCTTCTGCTATGTAAACTTGTGATTCACTATCCTTACCCTCATTTGCATAGGATTGCCTACTAATGCTTGGTTACATCTCTTAGACTGAGCTTCCCCCCTTAGCAACCTCTACTCGGTAGCCATGTTGTCTTTGGACTGCCATTCCCTTGCATTGTATATTAGGGATTACTGTAAAATCCACATTTCTGCATTTTAATTATTGGTTTTCTGGTTTTTAGAGAGTGCCACGTTTGCACGGTGCTGCGCTACGCTTAAACATCGGCGATCGGGATAAAAAAAAAATATTTTATTTTAAATTTGCATCAGTGGACATTGCCAATGGCCATATTTTTGGCCATTGGCATGCTTCCTAGACTGGATGCATCCTTTTTTTGGAGCTATCACGGCTCCGTTTTGCTATTTGCAGAGCTGTACTCAGTTGTCAACAGAGTACATTTCTGCAAATAACACTACTCTTACTCGGACAGGTTAGGGTTTCCTGAATCGCAATTTTACCTCATTTGCATACCTTTCAGCAGCAAATGAGGTAATCTGCATATCCTAGCCCTGTCCGTGTAAGAGGAGTTTTAGGAGCTGTCTTACACGCCCCTGCCGGCTGCTCCTGGATCGCTCGGCAGACATGTTGGCTGCATGGAGTCTTACTCTACTCTTAGACTCGTGCAAGCCTTCATGAATCCGGCCCGAAAAGGCCGAAAAAAGTGATTAAAAATGGAAAGATCCCAAATTGCCAGTCTCTTGCTCTGCAAGATCAGGGAACAGTGGGGACTGGAAATTAGAACTATTTCCCAATGTAGAGTAGTTCTTGAGGTGGTACATATAGGTAGAGTGTGTGTGTGTGTGTGTGTGTGTGTGTGTGTGTGTGTGTGTGTGTGTGTGTGTGTGTGTGTGTGTGTGTGTGTGTGTGTGTGTGTGTGCATGAGAGAGCATGTATGTATATAAACCCATGCACTACAAACAGATGGTCACACAATAATATTAAATAAGGAAGTAGATTGGCTAATTAAATTACCCCTTTACTTGGACAGAGTTCTTAATGAGAGATTTTCATTACTTGTTGAATTGCACATTAAGCTTTTTAAGTGGTTTTGCTGCCATGAAATGAAGTGATTACCAAGAATGTTATTAAGGAGTAAGATAAAGTATTGTCTGTAAATAAGTAAATGAATAAAGAATGAAATGAATACATGATTTTATGTATTTGCATATGATGTTGTGGTTTATAAAGAACATGTCAGGTTGATGTTCAATGTCTGTTAATTATTTTATATTCATCTTTGCCTTATGATATTTTGTGTTTCAGCTCACTGTGGTATAGAACTGCAGACCTGCAACCATAAGTACTTTTTTCCTAACTCTGACTGACAAAATTAAAGTATTCAATGAATTATTCAGAACACACTCAAGAAGATTTGATTCTTCCACAAAGGGGGAGGTATCTTAGTCATAGATCTCTGCTCTTACAAGCAAAATATTTTAGACATTCTGGGGAATAATGCTTTCCTCGGCTGAACTGATACAAACTGCATAACTGCAGCCTGTAAGAAAGTGCCCCTTACTCTCAAGCCCCTGCACAAGAATGAGCTTATTAGCAATAGACTGCTAAAATTTCTTAGTCTTTCACATCACAAAATGCCACTTTCTTTTGCTCCCCCCCCCCCACAAAAAATAGTTGACACCTTTATAGATCAGTAGTGGCAAGCAGCAGTTCCATCACAGAACCAGTGGCCATCTACTTGGAAATGAAACTCATAGCCAAATCAAAAGTAATAAGTGACACTATTTTAAATGAGATCGAGAGCATACTTAATAAATAATTTTATAGCTTTTGAATTGATTTAGTTTTCAAAATGTAGAGTGTGTTTGATATATATAGTAGGTTTTTAATTAAGTATATAAGTGGTATTTGTATTTGGTATTGATTATTCATCTGAGGAAGTCCATTTTCCACGCAAATGTGTGCGTTCATTTGTTGTTTGTTCTTTTGTGTTTGTTTTGTGCTATTGTTGTGTTGGATAATAAAAAGGTGCTTGCAATCCAGTCTCCGGTACCTGTTTTCTGTGGAGTTTGGTTGGGATATTGCTTGCTTTTCGTGGTTAAGTGACACATTTTGGATACCCTGGACTTTCTTAGGAAGACTAGGGATATTGCTAGGGAGACCATAATAGTCACAACTGATGAGGAAACACTATGCACAGTGCGTCTGCATGAGTATTTAATTCAAGCAGCTATTGAGGTCTACAAGAGAAGAGGGTAGTACTTCTAGGTGAAATAGAATTGCTAAACTCACTACTCCAACTACTTCTCCAAAACAACTTAGTTCCACATCCAATTTTTCAAACAATACACAGGTATAGTTATGGGAACAGCCATGACACCCAGCCAGGTAAACATAGCAATGGGAAAACAGGAGGAGGAGATTGTCTACTGATTAGAGTTCCCAGACTGCATAAGGTGTCACTATCATTTCATAGATGGCACTTTTTTATATAGCAGGGAGGCGTGAATAGACTGGAACAATTTTTGGAATACATCAGCAGTTCCACTCCCTGCCTTCACTTTACCTCCAAAAACATCCCGTAATCCATCTCCCATGAGTTTTATGGAAAACCTGCCATGGTAACCATGCTGCTGCTCTACAACAGCATGTATCGTCACATCATTAAAGAGACTGTAGTTAAACCTCAAGGGATGAAGAATGCCTGATTCTCTAAAGATCTGGCATCCTTCACCAATAACCTTAAGGAGCTATAAACAGACTCTGTACTAAAGAGTTATAACAATAGGATGCTATTTAATATTCTAATACCCATCACTGACCTCAAGCACAGGGAAGACTCCATATTCAGTGAACCTATTAGGATGTTAACAGAGAATTTATGGGGCATTACTCTGACCCCCCTTACTGAAAATAGGAAAAGTTCCATGAATAATACCTACACCACAGGCTATCAGGACATTTGATTAGATATTTTGAGCTACTGGGTGATAATACAAAACATCAGGCAGCTAAGGGATCTACTAAAAGAATGCCCAGGATTCACCCACAAAAATCTGGAAGCATCAGGAATTTTTTGTAGAAAATGCGCATAGTTTTCCCATAATAGGCCCCGCAGGAACCTTTAAATCTGATTTCCTTGACTGCAGATTTTGCTGAACCATGAGTGGCACCAACCAGTTTACCTGCCCCTTCACCAGTAAGTATACTCAAGCAAGCAACAACCGGTAAGCGCTTTCATTCACAAAGAACTTCTTCAGACCTGGTTATCACAAGGGGGTTAAAAAAACAAGTGTTTTTAATCCCCCCTTAAGGCCAGAGTTAGAAGCATTTTTGCTTACATGTGAAAAAGAAGTCAGGGAATTATTGAATAAACACAACAAAAATTGTATGTATAATATAACTAAGACTGAGTAGGATGCTTTGTAGTTGTTAGTGGATGATAAAGATATTTGTATCACCAAGGCTGATAAAGGTAATGCAGTGGTAGTCATGGACTATAGTTTTTATAAAAATAGCATCTATGAGTTACTGACTGATGCTGATTTTTATGCAGAAGTGAATTGGATTGATATATATAAAAGTTTTAATTTTATAAACTCACTGATTGAAGAATGGTTAGTTGAAGGAAGAATCAGCAATGAGTTGGCTGGTTACTTTTGTGTGAGTAAACCCAAGGTGGGAAGGTTTTTCGTCCTTCCCAAAATACATAAGAACTTGGATTCACCAAATTTTAGGCCTATGGTAGCCAATGGTGGTAGTAAAACTGAGTCCATGGTTATCTATGTAGTTGGATGCTTGCAAAAAGCAGTGATTTCAGCGGAATCATATATTAAGCATTCATTTGATTTTAAAGAAAGTGTGAAGAATGTTTCCCTGAGAGATAATACATGGTTAGTAACTGCTGATGTATGTTCATTGTACACTGTGATTCCCAATGAAGAATGAAATGAGAGGGTTACAGGAGTGCTGAGGGGTTGTCCTGATTTTAATGTTGAGGAGATTAGTCTGTTGGCTGAACTTTTAAATGTAATACTGTCTTACAATCTTTTATGCTTCAACAATAGATTTTTTAAGCAAAATAAAGGTGTGGCTATGGGGGCAGCTATGGCTCCGAGCTATGCCAATTTGTTTATGACTAAATTGGGAAAGATAATTTATTTTTAATTCTACATTTGCTAGCAATATTTATTTTTACAAGTGCTTTATTGATGACTTTTTTTATGGGAAGGTTCTGAGTCTTAATTGTTGAAATTATGTGATTATTTAATTTCTGTTACAACCTATTTAATGTTTTCTTTTAATAGAAGTAGAATTAGTGTGAATTACCTGGATCTGACTGTGTACAAGAAAGGGGGGAAATCTTGGTTATTTTTTTTTAAAAAGATGTCCAGAGTAACAGCTACTTGGGATATAGCAGTTTGCACAGTGTGAACTTGAAAAATAATATTGTGTTTTGTCAGCTTGATAGAATAAATAGACTCACTGACGAAGATGAGTATTTTTTGGAAGAATGTGAGATGTTAAGAAAAAAACATTTAATCAGGGTTTACCCTATTGGGGTAATAAGTGAAGCAATAGATAAAATTAAAGCTGTGAGGAAGAAAGGGACAATAAAGGATGTTGAAAGGAATAGTGAAGGAGTAGATTATATTCTGAGTTGTACATTGGAAAATTCAGTAGATATGTATAGTATCATGCAGATCATCACAAATAATTGGAAATTTTTGAAGAATTTTTCAAGAGTGTTGTGCTTTTTTATATGAGAGTCCTATTTTTGTCACAAAAAGAGGGAAAAGTCTTAAGGATTTTTTTAGAAACCAAAAAATGTAATACTCCTATTACTTATAATGGGATGTCAAGATGTGAAGACTGCAATTATTGTAAGTTTTTGGTACTGGGGAATAAAATAATGGCCAAGTCACCTTTCCTCTGGGGAATGAATTTTAGACCTTTTGATAAAAGACTAAAATGATCATTTGTTAAAACAATATTACTAAAATTATAAATAGTAAAACCATCCTTGGTGACTATATACTCATTGTCAGCTTCTCCTCTAATAACACCTGTTACACCATAGTCTTGGATGGGGTCAAGGGTAGCCTCATTCATTTATACCTCATTCTCCCCCCCCCTCCAGTGAAAATTTTGCTGTGATAGTTTGTATTACTTTTATTTTTCAGCCTTTCTGATCTTCTCAATGTGGGATAGTCTGAAAAATCATCAAGGTCACCCACATTGTTACTAATATGTGCTTTGTCTCCATTGTCACCCTTCCATTGTTAAATAACATGACCCATAGTGTCAGCAGATAGAGCTAAGACTTTGCCATTGGCAAACTTTGTTGATGCTAAACTTAAGAAACTGTGGCTGAAGATAAGGGTGATATTGAAGGATTCACGGGACTTCTTAAGAGAAGTAAAAGATTAACTACTGAATGATGATACAAAATTTGTAACAATAGATGTCCTGGATCTGTTTTCCTGCATTCCACATAATGAAGAGATGCAAATGTTGGAAGAAATAATTTTTGAAGATGGTGAACTCACTAGAAATGAGCAGATAGTTTGCTTGAATTTAATTGACTTGGTTTTAAGATACAACTTCGTATTTTTTAAAAGTGAGTTCTACCAGCAAATCCAAGGAGTGGCAATGGTGGCGGCTTGCGGCCCAACCTATGCAAATTTAATTTTAGCTAGATGGGATGAGAAATTTGTTTTAGGGTCCAAATATGTAGGTCAATGGAACCTCTATAGGAGGTTCCATGATTACATAGGTATTCTATGGGAGGAGGACCCAGAAAATTTAGACAAGTTTTTATGTTATTTAAATAGCACAACATTGTTTTTAAAATTCACGCATAATATTAGTAATGAAAAGTTGCAGTTTTTAGATATAGAGATTTTTAAGAAAAAGAACAAGTTTTTTTCAAAGATTTACAGAAAGAAAACATTTTCCAGTTCCTTTCTCCACTTCAGTAGTGCACACCCTGCCCAGTACAAGAAAAATATTATCAAAGGACAGTATGTCTGAGCAAGCAGAATGGTATCAGAAGATGCAGATTATGAAGAAGAAAGTAACCTATTTGAACTTCTCTTTAGAGCTAGAGGGTATCCTGATAGCTTAATTGCAGAAGTCAGAAGAGAAGTTGCAGTACATAGGAAATCAAAGTTTAAACCTATATTAGGCACATTACATGAAAATCTGCTTGGGCATATGGAAAAGAAGGAAGGAAATATTAACAAGGCACTGGTTTTAGAATTGAATGCCTGTGTAGGGTGTATGAGAAACGTGATTGAGGATGAATGGGAGAAGTTTCTTAGTTTCACTTATATAGGGGAATTTTGTAAGCAACCCCTCAAAGGGGTTTATAGAAACTCCCAAAATATAAAGTGCCTATTAGAAAATGCTTATAACAATGGAAGTGATGATAAGAAAAGGAAAGGAACATATAAATGTGGAAGATGCACCCAGTGCACTTATATAACAAATAAAGAGAAAACATGTATAACAAGTAGGAATAAATGGATAGAAAGTGCACAATTTTATAACTGTGAATCTAATGGACTCATATACTTGGCTTTGTGTGGGGAATGTGAATCCTTCTACATTGGAAAGACGAGTGAAAATTGAGGAGAAAGATTTATGAGCATCATTATGATATTCAAAGTAAAAAATAGTCCAATGCTCTATATAAACATACATTAATATGTCAGAGAGCACATTATTCCTTCTTTGTACTTGAGCAGGTAAAAGAGGAAGTTAGAGGGGGACTATGGGAGGAAAAGATTGAATATAGGGAGTTATGGTGGCAATTGACTTTGCAAGCCACCAGCCCACCAGGACTTAATGATTATACCTCCATAGCCCCCATATTAAAATTGAGAGCTGATAAAATATGAAAGAAAAAAATGTCTTTTTATTCACATTAAATGTGTCATTCATTAGAAGAACCACTAGAGGGGGCAAACCCACTTTAATGTTTTATCATTAAGCTTATAAACCGCTGAACTTATTTTATTAGATTTTAATATTTTATTCATGTAAATATTTTAAGCTTTGAAATAATTTGTAAATTTTTTACATTCTCACCTGGTTTGTGTTTCCTATGCCTTTATAATATGTTTTTTATCTTATGTAATCTTTTAATGCTTTAATGCACAAGGCATTTTTCAGGCTATACTCTAGTTACAATTAATTATGTTAAACTGAGAATTTTTATTGGTGGTGATTTTAATTGGTGGAATGTCTTGGGATATATATATATTAGTTGGTTTGAACTGAAACTTTATGTATCTGATGAAGTCTGACTGAACAAGATGAAAACGCTGTGATCTGAATTGCGTTTATGCTCTTTTAAACAACTATTAAACCAGCTTGTTTTTTAATTTTAAAACTTGGCTGACTTCCATTTCCATGGTACCTGCTCTGGTTTTGACACAAAAGATATTACTAAAGTCATGGACTGTTTAGCTGGTCATTGAGAACTTTTAAGGACCTTTGAATTGTTACTGGCAACAGACTGTAATTTGAACATCCACCTACAAACACATACCCCTAGGCAATTCTCCCATCAGCATTTGTGATCAGCTGCCACTCCCCTTCAACCACCATGGCCTTTTTCTAAGGATTTTACTCATCAAAACCCTGATCATACAGCATCACAGCAGAGCAAAAAAAAAAAAAAAAAAAAATACCCCGACACCAATGAATCAGGAAGATGGTTTAATTCATTCAAGGCATCCAGCAAAGCAAGCCTGGAAGACTGGAGGACTAAAAGCATAATACCATAAATTAAAGCACTTCAATGACTCAAGCAAACTCATACAGGACCAGTCTATTTGCTTGTTTCTTAGTTCACCTTTATAGACACCAACACCCTATTGTTATAATGGAATGTTCTACTTTAGATTTTCTTAAATCATTTCAGTTGAATGATTGTCCTCCACATGTCCTTGAGTATTTCTTCTGTTTTCATGCAATGCAGTTTTGGGGTAAAAAATGTTGACAGGGACTGAGGAAATGGCTCCTGTGGTCTGTTAGTACTGTATTTCTATAATGGTTCTTTATACTTCTCATTCAAGACTGTTTTTTTAGGGATGGATCTGAAGAAGATTACTGGAAAGCACTGGGACCAAATAGATTTTATAGCTAATAGGACACATTGGTAAACTTTTAATTTCAGATGCCAACTACTGATGTTAATTTTATGCCACTTGCAAAGGTTTAGAGGGGTTTGTCACCGTATCTGATATAGCAGATCATTACTGATTGGTCAGCGCTACTTGATATGGAGCTAGAGAGATAGACTTCCTGACTAATCCGATATAGGTAAGCTTCTGGCCAATGAAAGTCTGCCACACCCAATTCACCCCAATCCCATTGTTAACAAGTATATATATGCTGAATGTTTGGATGTTTTATTTGAATTTAACAAATGTCCATATCCACAATAAGCAATTTTTAAGTTTGACTGAGAGTTCAACATATCTTTGTTAAATGTTGCCCTAACTTGAATTTTTATATAGTGATATTTCTTTTTTAGCTTCCTTTTGCAGGCGATTACCTGCCTTCACTCCCTTCAGGGTAAGGGAGACTGATAAACACAAATTATACACAGATACAGCCTTAAGCTCTACTGAGAACAAGCTTCATATCTCTTGAGTTTTGTTCACAGTCAAAAAAAGTTGACACATTACTAAAATCTCAGAAAGTAGTAAGTGAATTTGAAGTCGGTAATAAAGGGATATTTTCAAAGTTGCCTCCCTGTGCCATTTTAATAAGTTTAATACAGCACTACATATAAACCATCAGTCAGATTCATTACATCCTACACGGTCAGTTTACACCATGTGCGCATCTCACCACACTGGCACACTGGCATGTACACTGTAGCACACTGTTTTGGATTCAGTAAGTGACTTTACACAGTGTTTGCTATGCTACACAACATTATCCTGAGAAACCTGCTTCAGCAGGATCCACAAGGGAAAGGGCACATATCCCACCACCAATGGCAAGGTCACCACAGCCACACTCGAGGAGTCAGAGAGGGAACCGTCAGCTGCTGTGGGTGTAGGCAGATGTAGACATTCTCAATATGCCCTTGCTTTGGCTAAGAGGCAACACATAGCACATTCATTCACCACCTAAGGGACTAAAACCTTTCTCCTATGCACATACATATAGTAACATTGATGCCAGGCAATGCTCACAACCATTACTTACCCATGTAATGGCTGTGTACTCCTAGCATCAGACAGAGTCTGCCCGGATCTAAAACTGTTGCAACTGGAGGATTTACAAGGTAAGTGTTGAACCTGGTGTATATTGTTTAATAATATGAATGACTGGCCATATCCTTCCATGTTGCTACTTGGTAATGTAAGCAAGTAAAAAGTGGATGATTTGTACAGAACTGACTTTAACATGTGACAGCAGAGACTTATGTGACTTATATGTGTCCATTATCAAGTAGTAGGCCTCAGGCAAACATTCACACAGTCATACCTCTGAAAAGTATTGATGATCACTGAATGTCATCAGTTTAGCACCATACTTTTGCACTGGAGAATCATTAAAGAGAGAAGTTAGAAAGTAATGAGACACATTTCAGTTTCAGACTTCTCAACCCTCACAGTAACATTAACAATACAGATGCAAAAAATGTTTGATTCCATCAACTGTCTAACTTTCTAAGACCAAAACATCCCAAAGGTAAAATTACCAAATCAACATCACAAATGCAGATATAGTAAGCACTAAGTCAGTTATGCACTCTGAGCATCAGACACAGAGCTTATGTATCCCTGAATCCAAAATATAGAGAACAGGAATATGGCACAGTTATCATTACTTGCACAGGGTATTGTGTGTGTGTGTGGGGGGGGGCAGGAAGCCTAGGCTGACACAAAAGGTTGGTGAGTGTGTGTGGGTAGGAAATAGAAGCAGCCAGACATTTGAGTTAATAAACAAATGGCCAATAAGACAAAAATGAGCTTTAAGCTTCATGGCTGAACCATGCAACTGTTTTTTGTGTGTGTGTGTGTGTGTGTGTGTGTGTGTGTGTGTGTGTGTGTGTGTGTGTGTGTGTGTGTGTGTGTGTGTGTGTGTGTGTGTGTGTGTGTCTGTGTCTGTATGGGGCCTCCAGGTTAAACTGGTGTGTGAGTATCTGCATGAAGACAGCCTAACTCTGTGCTAGCTCTACATCTTGGTATGTCTGACAGGTGTGAGCCATGCATGGTAGAAGTGGAAGTTCATCATTGTCATACCCAACCATGAGAACTGGCTCTGACAGGAGTTGCAGATGCCTTTTTGATGTGCTCTCCTCATGAGGGTGCCCAGGACCATGGCCCCATGGCCTGCCATGTCTGGGTGTGGACACCTCAACCTCTGATGAAGCAGTGGAAGTAGTGCCACTATGAAAGCATGTTTGGGCATGGCCATATCAGCTAACAGCAGATGTTTTGCTGACCTATGCCCATGAGGGTGCCATCGCCCTCCATCCAGATGTTCCATCTCAGACACCACCCTTTCCAATGTGTCATTCATCTGATCCATTGAATTGGCAATGTGATGAGACAGTCACACATGTTAGCCTGTGCCACATCTACAACCCTAAGCATTTCTCTGAAGGAACTATTGGAACATGCCTTTACCTCTATGATGGCCTTAAACATACATTGAGTGCCATGGAAAGCCACACCTGAATCAGGTGGAGGGTGGACAGTAGGCCTCCTCCAAGCATCCCTAACAACCCTTATGCATGGCACCTCACCCACACTTTGGCTACAGACAGAGTCAACTGGCACTGAAGTCACAGTAACCACACTTTCCTGATTGAGTGTCTCAACCTCCACTTATCCTATATCTGAGGGCTCACTGGAATGGGTTGGCATAGGCCTACTGGCTATGTCCATTGGAATTACAGGGGATGGCTGAATGTCAACCTCAGTGTCAGATTCAACCTCTGCATCCTTCAACTATGCCTCTGTTTGGCCACCATCATCCTAAGAGTCCCACACTTCCACTGTCAGGATCACCTATGATAATAAGCAATAAATACAGGAAAGATATTAATAGCTACACTACTTTAGTCAAATATATTTTAACAAAGCAACAGTGGTGCCACTACTACAGACAGTACAGCAATACACACAACAGACCTGACACACACATATTACACATATGGATAAAATTACATATTTCTTTGAACTGCTCATCATCACTGACAAAGAATATATTTGGCTTACCAGGTGCATTTGATACTATGCTACCCCATGGACAATTGTCCTGGAAGGAGTTAAACAAAAGTCAAGGACAACGTGATCACAATTAACAGTAACACAAGGGCTAAACATGTTGCTCTTTGTATGTCCATTAGCTATACTTTCAAGAAGATCTCGGATAAAAAGTCCAACCTAAGCCCATGTGTAATCAATCAGAATGTGTTGTTAATTGTAGCAATCTACAGTCCCCCAAATAAACCAATAATTAACATATTGCTGTCAATATTTTACTATACAAGAGTATTTAACAATTGAGATACATAAGCCTACCTCAAAGATGTTGTCCCTGAAACATTAGCACCAATGTCCAGGACATACTATTCTGCACTTTCTTGGGAGCTGTCTGGATCCCTGACAGTGGACAGAAACTCTTAATTTGCTTTTAGGGGTGGCTCTGTAGCAGCCCCCCCCCAGTACCCATCTGATCACGGGCTGCTGCAGCTGATCTCTTCCATGCAGATGAGATTATGTTAGTGGCCATATGGTGCACCTTATCATATGTCCTGCTGTGTTTGCCTACTGCATTCACATCAGGAACTATCTGTTGCCAAATTTGCATTATGCCTGACATATCTACATGTCCCCCCTCATGCAGAAAGGCACCATGTTGCCTAAAAACTTCCACAATTACTTCATTCTCTGGGTCACTGATGGAGGGTTTTCAGTGACTGAGATGCCTGGGTGCCATAGTCCTAGGTGACCTAAAACACAACAGAAGGATAATTCACATAAGTATCACATCACTAAAAAGTCCTGTTTCCAGATAAAACAGAAAACATAGCATTTCACTATTACCCACTAAAGAAACAATACAGTCAAGATACTGAAATATGAAAAACAGGAATTGTGTGGTTGTAACATATTAAATTCACACACAAAGCAAGGCTAGATGCAAAACAAAGAAGATTAACAATAGCAATATATCCTTCTTTGTACCACTACAGAAATGCAACAATGTTCCCCATCCCCCAAAAAACAGGCAAATGACACATTTTGAAAACAAACCATCAGTCAAATGCTATAAGTGCTATCAAATGAACTGTCCCTGAAACATGTCTACATATTTAGCACAGAATGTTTCATTTTAAGCTATTGCCAATCATATATACCTGTGAAATGCCCTGACAAACATGCCCATACCATTAGAACACTTCTAAATAATGCATACAGATAAAAGTAGCATTTGCTAATGCAGATATACATATATATCTTAATGTTTTTCTTAATGACATTTCAGCATATGAGCATACCTTCTCAAGGTCAGTAATCTTCTGAGCAGATATATCCCAAAGCTCTCCACATAAACAAGTTTCCTCACCTTCAGATTCCCTAGCTATATGGTTGCCTTTTTATGGTGTAGATTCAGAGCTGTGAGCACAGTGAATATGAAAATGAGGTGTGGACTCATTAGAGTTGCTGAATCCCAAATACTTGGCTCTGTGTAGCAGATGTAAATGTAGTACAGGCACAGCCTCAGTGTTTGTTGCTAATGGACTGCAACTGTGAATGTTTGCTGGTAGGGAGAAGGAAAACACAACAGCAATGCAGACTGCCCTACCTCTGGTGGGTGTGTCAGGTAAGATTTACAAAGTGTAGAAGTAATTTTATCAAGGTTTGAAATAAACATAGACAGCACACATTTCACAGTTTCTATTCAGTAACATCCAACCTTCCCTTCATTTGTTGACAACACTATATTATTGCCATTTAATATCCTCACAAATTTTAAGAACAATTATATAGAATGCCTTACAAACTGCATGTCTCAAATTACTGGTCAGATAAGACAAGAATGAGCAACAAATGCAGACAGATAAGACAGAGCTGCATTTTTGCAAGCAATAGTCATAAATGGGTGTGTGCTCACTCAGTGCACTACATCCAGAATTAATACATGTGCAAATAACTGTCATGTGGTTTGTTAATACTATGGATGAAGATGCAGTTGGTTGTATGCAGAATTATTTCAGTTCCCTGTTGCAAACCTTGTTGTATTTCAGAGAGGATATGACACCCTTACTGTGTTCTGAAGATTCTTTGGCATTAGAGTTCAAATGCAGACATATATGTGCTAACAGATATTTTGTAGTGTTTATTTCCTAGATTGCTTTTCATTATTTTCAACTATTTTTCCTTTTTTTCTTTTTGCACATAGCGCAAACAAGGGAAATGAAGAAACACAATGATTATCAGGTTGAGATGTGTTTATCTTATCTGTGCATCATTTAGCAGTGCACAAACCTGGATAGTGGCCTACACAGGAAGTAGACAGAATACTTGCAGACAGATGTCTGTAAAAGTGTAAAGGTCAAAAAAGATACACTATTGCAGTTTTTGCTTTCCATTGTGCAGCACCTCTAAGCAACATTGCGAGGCAGTTAGCAAGGCCCCCAAACATCTGCAGCCATTGAACACCTGCAGACAGGATGCAGTCAATAACTGAAAATGGATGCATTCAATTAATTCTGTGGAGCATCATGCAAACAAACTATGCAGTGCTGCATGGTGGTAAAACACAAAACTGAAGAATGAATAGAAAATTATGGAACTGTCGTGTATCTAGTTATATGGTAGCAGGTGTAAGTGCAGGACTGGAATACAAATGGTCCTCGGTTCTAGTACAGGGTGTGCAACATATTTTTACTGTTGTGACAGTCTAGTGTATAGCAATGAACTGAAAAATGTACCAGTGTTATTTTAACATTTTGTGGTGACAGGTGTAACTGTAGGACTGCCATACAATTGTTCCTGGGTTAGAATACTGGATATTCCAGACATTTTTACTGTTTTTCCATTTCCCATTATATTCACTCTGACTTATAACACTTTAGATAGTGAAGCTGATATGAATTATATCCATGGGGACTAAGACACACTTATTGTGTTTTCAGATGTAAGACTGATGGTATACTGTCTATTTTATTTCTGTAAGTTTAATTCTGCTCTCTGGACTTGGATGGCATTCACTATTAAATAAGACAAATACACAGATACAAAAGCCTTGTCAGGTCATATACATGCATGTGTAACACCTCAAACTTAAACTATCAGCTATATTTATGAATGATTCATGATTATGTCTGAGCAGAGTTTCTTCTGTGGCAAATATGGAAAAATACATCTCTGGAAGAATATGTGTGTTCCTTACACCTAGGTTTGAATCCCACACTTTTGTTTGTAGTTAAAGGCATTCTCTAGATTCTCCTTGCTCCTTTATCTGTTTAAACATTTCTGCAGTTTTTTCTTCCTTCCTATAACTTGTTTGCAGTTAAAAGCATTCTCTAGGGTCTCCTTGCTCCTTTATCTGTTTAACCATTTCTGCAGTTTGTTCTACCTAAGTAGTATGGGTAGTTGTAGCATTGTTCATATTCAGGCCTGTGTTTTGGGCCTAGTTGTTTGTTGGTAGAGGCTGTGTGTCTGAGTACATGTTCCAGGACATCTTAGTTAGGCCAAATCCAGTATAGCATTTCAGTAAGAGTGAAGTGTTTATGGTCATTGGCTGATTGGGGTTACCTGGACTATGGCTTGGAGTAAGCACCTCATTGGTTCTTTTGAGCTTTTTTTTAAAGTTGTTTCAGATTTCAACTTTGTTTCTTAAAAAGTTAACTTGTGAGTGTTTCTGCCATTTCACACAGAGCTAATCAGAGGAAGGGCACTGAGCAAACTGATCTGTGATATATAACATTAAGTATCCTGTTTTTTGCTTATTTTTATGAGTTATTTATAGCACTTTTATTGTATGCATATACTTTTCTAGCTAGTTTCACTGTGTGTGACGTATTAACTAGAAATTTTCTACAGTTGTTAAGCATCTGGGTGGGTTTGTTTGTTCTGATTTCCTGCCAAGGAGTGTATCATATAACTTGTTTGCAGTTAAAAGCATTCTCTAGAGTCTCCTTGTTCCATTATCTGTTTAAACATTTCTGCAGTTTTTTCTTCCTAAGTAGCATGGGTAGTTGTAGCATTGTCCATATTCAGGCTTGTGTTTTGGTCCTAGTTGTTTGTTGGTATAGGCTGTGTGTCTGAGCACATGTTCCAGGCCATCTTAGTTTAGTCAAAGCCAGTATAACATTTCAGTGAGAGTGAAGTGTTTATGGTCATTGGCTGATTGGGGTTACATGGACTACGGCTTGGAGTAAGAACCTCATTGGTTATTTCGAGCTTTATTTTAAAGTTGTTTCAGATTTCAACTTTGTTACTTAAGAAGTTAACTTGTGAGTGTTTCTGCCATTTCACACTGAGCTAATCAGAGGAAGGGCACTGTGCAAACTGATCTGTGATATATAATAGTAAGTATCCTGTTTTTTGCTTGTTTTTACGAGTTATTATAGCACTTTTATTGTCTGCATATACTTTTCTAGCTAGTTTCACTGTGTGTGACGTATTAAATTGAAATTTTCTACAATTGTTAAGCATCTGGTTGGGTTTGTTTGTCCTGATTTCCTGCCAAGGAGGGTATCATATAACTTGTTTGCAGTTAAAAGCATTCTCTAGAGTCTCCTTGCTCCATTATCTGTTTAAACATTTCTGCAATTTTTTCTACCTAAGTAGCATGGGTAGTTGTAGCATTGTCCATATTCAGGCTTGTGTTTTGGTCCTAGTTGTTTGTTGGTAGAGGCTGTGTGTCTGAGCACATGCTCCAGGCCATCTTAGTTTAGTCAAAGCCAGTATAGCATTTCAGTGAGAGTGAAGTGTTTATGGCCATTGGCTGATTGGGGTTACATGGACTACGGCTTGGAGTAAGAACCTCATTGGTTATTTCGAGCTTTATTTTAAAGTTGTTTCAGATTTCAACTTTGTTACTTAAGAAGTTAACTTGTGAGTGTTTCTGCCATTTCACACTGATCTAATCAGAGGAAGGGCACTGTGCAAACTGATCTGTGATATATAATATTAAGTATCCTGTTTTTTTGCTTGTTTTTATGAGTTATTATAGCACTTTTATTGTCTGCATATACTTTTCTAGCTAGTTTCACTGTGTGTGTGACATATTAACTAGAAATGTTCTACAATTGTTAAGCATCTGGTTGGGTTTGTTTGTTCTGATTTCCTGCCAAGGAGTGTATCATATAACTTGTTTGCAGTTAAAAGCATTCTTTAGAGTCTCCTTGCTCCATTATCTGTTTAAACATTTCTGCAGTTTTTTCTACCTAAGTAGCATGGGTAGTTGTAGCATTGTCCATATTCAGGCTTTTGTTTTGGTACTAGTTGTTTGTTGGTAGAGGCTGTGTGTCTGAGCACATGTTCCAGGCCATCTTAGTTTAATCAAAGCCAGTATAGCATTTCAGTGAGAGTGAAGTGTTTATGGTCATTGGCTGATTGGGGTTACATGGACTACGGCTTGGAGTAAGAACCTCATTGGTTATTTCAAGCTTTATTTTAAAGTTGTTTCAGATTTCAACTTTGTTACTTAAGAAGTTAACTTGTGAGTGTTTCTGCCATTTCACACTGAGCTAATCAGAGGAAGGGCACTGTGCAAACTGATCTGTGATATATAATATTAAGTATCCTGTTTTTTTGCTTGTTTTTACGAGTTATTATAGCACTTTTATTGTCTGCATATACTTTTCTAGCTAGTTTCACTTTGTGTGAGGTATTAAATAGAAACTTTCTACAATTGTTAAGCATCTGGTTGGGTTTGTTTGTTCTGATTTTTGTTACCCGTCCTTCCTCCCTATTGGTATCCTGTTTTTATGCTTGGCTTTGCAGTTGCTCTCCCCTATTGTAAATTTTATCTGAGACACTCCTCCCAGTCGTGTCATTACTTCATTCTACCTAATCCAGGGAGAACATTTGAGAAGGCCAACCCACTTAGATTCTACTCCTCCTTTCCCCTTTCCACTTTACAAAAATAAAAATTTCTAAACGTGTTTAATGCCTTTCCTGTAGGTCATCTAGTTCAGATACAGATATGCTGTATCCAGGACTGTTTGCAAGCTTTTGAGCCCTCAAGTCTTTCTGTATTGGAGGGAACCCTTCTAACTTAATTTTGTATCTCAGAACTAGCCAGTTTTTAGTTTCAGCACTCAAATCTATTTATTTGAGCTCAGCACTTGTTCAGAACTCATTGTAAGCACTAAATAAGCTACAAATTACTATAGCACTCAACTTTCCTCACTTGTCTAGAGGAAAACAGTTTTTAGTACTTAATAAATAAGCACCTATACAGGCATGTCTAAGGGTCAGCTCCCGGTGTTTTCTCCAGTCTACCTGATGAATCTGGGAATCTTGGGGCAATGCAGCAATTGCCTCATGTACACAGACAACCCTCTCCTCCTACCACACAACACTACAACCTGTGAGAGATGCACTTATATAGACAAACTGGAAGCAGAGCTCTCTTCACCCAAGACTGGACTAGACAGTCAAAAGGAGAAGGTAAACACTTGCACTACACCACACTCATCACATAGTCCCTCAAAACCTACACAACCAAAACACACACATAGAAACACTAACCAAATACCTACATTTGCGAAGGCTCTCAATAATAATCTACCTAAGCAACAGGGACCTCCAAAGCAGAAACGCAAGCAACCTGCACCCCCAACACAACCCAAATGACACCTAGCCCACAAACTCAGTGTGCCACTCAACCACAGCACATAAGGCATAACAAAGTATCCAACACTATAGTCATAGGTGACTCTATAGTCAGGCTCACTGATGTTCCACTCACCAGGCTAAACAAGGTGAAAGTTACTGTCAGCTGTCTGTCGGGTGCCAGGGTCTGCCACATAATGCACTCACTCAGGTCACTCCACAACAAGTACAAATATGACTCTGTCATTGTCCATGCTGGTGTGAATGACCTGAGACATACCTCCCTGGACTACATGGACATGGAGGAGTTGTCCAATCTTGTAGCCCAGGCAAGTAAGACCCTAGCCCTGAGTAGCATCCTGCCATCACCCAGAATGATACCAAAGTACAAGGACAAAATGATTTACTTCAACAATTGGCTAAGCTTCTGGTGTCATTCTAAGGGGATCCAGTATCTGTCTGCCTAAGATGACATGATTGACAATCCACAATGCTTTGCCAGAGATGTCCTGCACCTGTCACCTTTGGGATTCCAGATACTAGCTAAGGCTTTTGCCACCCCATAGTGCCTTTTTTAGGCGAAGTTCAAATGACAAATTCACCACCATAACATATACAAGCAAGCAAAATCTGAGGGAAATGCTATTCAATGCTAGAAGTCTAAACCTCAAAATGCACTCATTTGAGGCACTCCTTAAAATGGAGAGCATTGACATCTATACAGTGACAGAGACCTGGTTCAAGGCTCCAGAGAGCACCCCTGCATTACCAGTCTATAATTCATAGCACACTTTTCAGCCACCTAACATGAACCGAAACACTAAAGGTGGAGGCGTGTCCATATTCATTAAGGATATCCACACCTCCAGGCTAGTTGCTCAGCATAATGCATCCGAGTTTATCCAAGTGCAACTAACTCTGGGCAAGACCACAATCCAAATTCTAGCTTGCTACAGATTCCCCACCATGTCCCAGGATTCCCACTCCTCATTTCTTGATACACTGGAAAATATTAGGGTATAACCGAACACCCTAATAATGGGCAATTTCAACAACCCTACCATTAACTGGGAAAACTACTCATGTACCAACTCTTGTGCTCAACTTATCCACACCCCCACCAGGGGCATCAATATCCTAGACCTGGTCATTACCAACATGGGCAACTGGTGTTCCACACCAGAGGTCAATTCCTCGTTGGTCAGATCAGACCATAAGCTAATAACACTAGACATCCACATCCCACCCCCACCTCCCATTAGGGAAAACACTGTAAAAATTTCTCCAAAGCCAACTTCACATTTCTTAAGACAGAAGTGGCAAACTTCATGACACCCATGCTGACAGACAATTGAGGTACAACTGCTGAATCCTATACAAATGCACTTTATAAGCACTTACACTGGTGCATGGATCGTGCAATCCCTAACAGAACCAAGATGCTATCCTTCAAAAAAAGGAAGCTAACCTGGTGGTCCTCTGCCATAAACAAACTCTACAACAGAAGAAAGAAACTGTTGCAAAAAAGAGTAAAATCCCATGATTGGAGGAACTCCCTGGTCAGCCTTAGTAAGAAGCTGAGATCCCTCATAAAATCCTCCAAAGCTAGTTACGAAAACAAAATTGCCACTGATTCTAAAGACAACCACAAATCATTCTATAGCTCTGTCAAGAATCTCAATGGCAAAACTCAGATCTGCTCTGAGTTATAGCACAATGGCACTAAATATACAGAACCAACTGATATTGGCAACATCCTGGCAGATAGGTTCAGTGCTAACTTTACCCCTCTCTCACCCCCTAAAGGGCCCATCTCTATACAGGAAGAATGCAAAGTTCCTGTAATGTTGCACACAGCAACAGTTATCCCACTCCACAAAGGTTGAGCCACCACGGACCCTGGGAACTACCACCCCATTAGCCTGATGAGCCTGGTCTGCAAGGCTATGGAATATATCACCATGGAACTTATAAACAATGACATTGGTAATCTCCAAACTCTGGACCCTACCCAGTTCAGGTTTGTAAAAGGCAGATCATGTCTGCTAAGCCTGATAGACTTCTTTGAAGCAGTCACCAAAGCTGTAGATGAGGGTAAGGTGGTTCACACAGCCTATCTAGATCTCGCCAAGGCTTTCAACACCATCCCCCACTCTGGAATTATAGATAAACTTACTAAACTAGGTATAAATCCCAATGTCACAAGATGGGTTGCCAACTAGCTCACTGACAAAACCCACACTGTGAAAATAGCAGACTCTAAATCCAACTTCAGACCAGTGACAAGTGGAGTACCACAGGGTTCAGTCCTGGGTCCTCTCCTGTTTGGTATCTGCTTCTCTGAAGTACAGGCTAACACAGAAGGTCTTTGGCTAATTAAGTTTGCAGATGACTGCAAACTAGGAGCCATAATCAAAACTCCTAACGATGTGGACATCCTACAAAAGGGCCTCACTGAGACAGATGCCTGGTGTCAAAGCCATGGCCTCAAGCTCAATGCCAAAAAGTGAATTGTCATCCCTTTTGGTAAAAACTCTGTACCCATGAACTACCACATAGGATGTAGTCTACTTAATACTGAAAGTGTGATAAGAGACCTTGGGACACAGGTGGACAGTAGTCTCTCCTTTCATAATCACATCGCCACAATAGTCAGAAAATCCTTCTACGTGGCACACCTAATCACAAATTGTTTCTCATCCAGGAAAAAAGAGGTAATTTTTCCCTTCTACTCATCACTCATTAGACCCATTATAGAGTACAACGCCTCTTTTGGTATGTACCTCACAAGACATCTACAACAACTGGAAAGGCCGAAGAAATACCTCACAAAGAGGATTACCAGCCTCAAACAGATGCCCTATGCAGACTGTCTCAAAAAACTCCAGCTTTACTCCATCGCATATCGCCTAATCAGAGGAGATCTCTACCTAACATACAAAGCTATGTCAAACCCAGAGCTGTTGGACATGCTCCACTTAAAGAAATCCCAACCCCTTCGAGCTACACACTCTAGGGACCTAAATCTTGTCACCACAATAAACAGAACATGCTGGAGGGATAGATTCATGTCCCAGTGACTTCCCATACTCTGGAACAAACTACCTATCTATATCAAACAAAGCTCCTCATTAAAACTCTTCAAGAAAAATCTTGATGATTGGGTGGGAGATAGGAAATTCACCCCGGGGATCACTTCTGTGGCTCTGCTTGACAGGGGCACAGGAAAATAATTTTCTTGGGTGTTGAAAGCCAGGGTACTGTTTTGCTTTGCTTATATAGGCCCTAGGGCCAATTGCCTAGTATCTACCTATGAACCTATGAACATATAAAATCAGTTTTGTCAGGGTATAAAGCCAAAAGCATATGTGTCAGATCATGAAATGTATGCCCCCAGTGCATGCCTGTAAACTTTACTCACCTAACAGTTACCTTCCAATTTTCAAAATATATTTCTAAGCTACAGAAGCAGACACCCCTCAAGCTAAGGTCAAGTGTCAGATTAACCTTCCAATTTAAAATATTTCTTTCCTCCCTGCTTTGCACTCCTGTTCTCTGCTTAACATCATGCAAACATGGTTGGCATCATTGCTTAGGTCTGTGCACTACCAGTAAATGTGGTAACAGGAATTGGCAAGAAATTATTAGTTGCCATTGCTCTACTTCTAGTATTGAACATGTGTGGCATTAGAATGGAAGGTGTCCAGTTTATGACACAGAGCTGGAGTGTTCAGAAGTCCAGGATATTTACTGAAGTCCTGGTAAAGTGCCACAGCCAAAGACTTTTTTAGGGGAACTGTTCTGGCTCCCAGCACAAGTCTGAGGCTTGGAGTTGTTTGGGTCAGGCTGTATCCAGTGCAACTGCCATCCTACTTACTGGAGAACAGTGTAGGCATCATTTTAATAACCTACAGAGGTGCAAAAGGGATATCCTCAGCCAGTGGTTGACGGAATTTCAAACTGGTGGCATCCTACAGATGTGTAAGTATGCTAATAAAAGAGCATTTTAATACATAAAAAGCTAAATATAGGCAAGACTGTTATGCATAATGCTCTTCTGTTTTTTTTTCTGTTCTTTCCACAGCTAATGCTGAAATAGAGTTTAATCACCAGGCTCATGCTGATCAAATGAAGAGACTGAGAGAAGCAAGTGGTATGTATGCAGCACAAGAGAAGTATTATTTAAACTTTAAAAGTTAAAGATAGATTTTTTTTTGTTTTTTCTATACAGTTGTAGCAAATTGAGCCTGCACATCCTACCCGTAAAAGCAAACATGCATGCATTAGTTTGTAGCAGAAACCAACTTTATGAGTCAAGCATAAGACTGTAGTCAGAGGTTGTGGTTTCAAATACCACAATTAACAACTATAGAATACTGCATTTCTTTAATAGTATTAAATGAATTAAACAATATACAAGTGGCATAAATACCCTACTGTTAGCTGCAATCTGTATAACTGGACCAAGCATATGTGCAATATATTCACATTGCAAGGATTACTTTCAGCAATCTGTAGTTATAGTGTGTAGCTGATAGAATGTATACTTAAATGTAATACTTCAGATAAAATAGTTGTATAATTGTGTTAATGCATTGTATGTCACATATGATGGTACTAATTTTATCTTTTGCTTTCTCTCACCCCGACCCTTATCTCTTTTTATTATTTTCTATTATGTGTCATTAAAATATCTCCATGGCATCAATCTGTAGCAAATCATTAACTGGTTCACAGCACAGTGAGGCAGGCCAGCCACAATGGGTCAGCCAGCCCCTGCTCCACTGGCTCCAGCACCAATGCCCAGAATATCTGGGACCCAACCTGGCAGCTCTGCCTTTGCTGCCCCACCACTCCCTGTGGCTCAGGTATCTCTGGCCCAGCAGCTGGTGCTGTGATACCCTCTGGGAGTAGTGTGTGAGTTGCGGATTTCATCAGCCACCAGGAGATGCCAGGGTTGTTGCATAGGGCTGTGCACCATGCCATTGGTGTACTCCTACCCTGGATGGATATGCTGTTCTCCCTCATGGTATGTAGGAGGCGAAGACATCAAGCACTCAAGCTGCTAGTGGAGAAAGGGGACAGTGATAGTCCAGTGGGAGAGGACTAGATTCTCACTGTCTCCTTTGACAGGCATGTTGCCCCTCCCTCACCTCATAGTGTCCCTCAACCTTTTGTGTCCTTCACCATCCTTGTGTCTTGTCTTGCTTGTCTTGTTTGTTTGGTTTGTTTCCTCACCTACTCAACTTACCTGACCCAGAAATACCAATGTTCCTTACCCAGTATTCATCGCTTACTGAATTAAAAAAAGGGCACCTGTCCCACTTAAAAAATATTGTCCCATACATAGCTCTCCACTTCACTCGTGTCTTCTTGGCACACATGATTCATTCCAATTGGCTATTCAACATGATTTCATTGCTGTCATCCCTCTTTCTGGAGGTGACAGTCGAAATTCAGCTAATATTCTGCACATACTTTCAGTCTATGCTGTTGAAGACATGGATAGCTATGGTTCTTTCCTACCTCCATCCTGCATTTTCCTGTATTGCTTTCTCCTTGTGCTTCCCCCTGCTTGCTCCCCATTTCACTACTTTCCTATCTATTCAATTGTAACACAAATAATCTAGTCAAGAAATAGAATCACACACAACACACATAAGTACTGAAAAAAGCAATGGATCCCTTTGCTTTTTGGTCTATATGTTTGCACAGAGTTTGGCATAGCACACCAATGCCAAATGATGGTGAGCAGCTCTACAATGCTGCAGTTATCTTCGTGTAATGCCGCTTAGCCCCACTGTGCTATGTCAACACACAGTAAAACATGCTGAATATACTAAAAGAATAATGCCATTGCATTATCACTGTTCACTTAAAAGTATTACATACACCTGGATTTGACCCAGCATCATCTGATCTTAAAAATAAATGTGTCAATGGATTACACTTGCTACCACAGAGTTAGTTAAGAAGCAGGGGTGTTATATACACTCAATATCAGCTCTCAGAATTCTAGTAATGAGCCCCATGTTTGCACACTACTTAACTATGCCCAAACAGGGAAATAATGGAAATGTGTATCTCACATGTGCAAACACTTTAACATCAATAGTACAAACCTGCTGTTTACCACTGTGCTCTGCAAAGTCAATATTAGCATGTATTAGTGCTATTTACTGTCCATTTACTCTTCATGCCATGAAACTATGTGTGGAAACACAACAAACTGAAGGCCCTCTCTAACAATATGTCACATATTTACAATGCAGCCATGTGTTACCTTATCCATGCACTGCAACCCTGGTCTCTCTGTACTTGTTCACAAATATATCAAATACACTACATAAAGTCATGACAAATGTTGTGTGATACGTAATACACATCAATCTGGTAACATGCAGAACTAGAAAAATCTTCACAGTTGAACATGTCTACACATCCCTTTTATGCAGCCCTCCGAGCATCTTCTCTCCAACATCTACTGCTGATGTCATCCATTATAAGTTGTCCTGCAGCATTGTAAAAGTCAGATTTGTGCCATGACACTCGCATAAAATGCTGAGCTCTGAAGTCTGTGCATTTAGGTAGAAGTGTTTTTCTCACTGCAGACAGCTGTGTGTGTGTGTGTGTGTGTGTGTGTGTGTGTGTGTGTGTGTGTGTGTGTGTGTGTGTGTGTGTGTGTGTATTCTCTGTGTGTTTGGTCAACACAATATCCTCTGGGGGTGTGGGTCTATCTATCCTGAAGAGCATAACTGTGCATCCTAAAGATACCACTATAATCCCAGGGATTGACATTATTTTGACACTTGCACATGCCTACACTTCCATTTCATGCATACCTCCCAACATCTTCTTTCCAACATCCACTGCTGATGTCATTTAGTATAAGTTGCCCGGCAGCTTTGTAAAACTCAAACTTGTGCCGTGGTACTTGTGTAACGTACTGAGCTCTGTAGTCTGTGTACTTAGATGGATAGGGGGTTCTGTTCTCACTGCAGTCAGCTGTGTGTGTGTGTGTGTGTGTGTGTGTGTGTGTGTGTGTGTGTGTGTGTGTGTGTGTGTGTGTGTGTGTATGCGTGTGTGTGTTTGTACACTTGCATGACATTAAAGAGAGCATGTTGGACACTGCTATTACCGTATTCTCCTCACCAGACACTACTGATGTCATCACCTATAAAGTGTTGTCTAAGACACTTCAAGTCAGACTTGAGATGTGGTGCTTGCCTTAAATACAGAGTGCTGTAGTCTGTGTACTTAAATAGGTTGTGGTTCTGTTCTCACTGCAGTCAACTGGGCTGGGTGTATGTGCTTATGTACTTGCATGACATTCGATAAAGGCTTTGACACCAGCATGTGGAACACTGCTATTACTATATTCTCCTCGCCAGATACTGCTGATGTCATCACCTATATCTGATATGTGGATGTAGACTATTCCCACTAGATCAGGGTCACAAACTGGCCTGGAGGCCAGGCAGAAGTCACCTCATCCTATACAATACAGATTACAGTGACATGGCTTTCAGTCTATCCACATACATCATGGCATGCCTTGTAGACCCTGTGCTTTCTAGGTGAGAAACCCCTGTGGTCTCTCCAGCTACTGTATGTGTCTGGTGATACAAAATGGAGCATTATACTCTATTTGTGTTTTGATGAGGCTTGAGTAGACTGATGTTATATAATCCTCAGATACGAATACAATGGTGTGACTTATGATGTGCAATATGTTGCCTTTCCATACCACTGTGGACACTTGGTGGTTGAAGTTCAGATTGCTATCTACGTGTGCTCCCAGGTCCTGCATCTCTGGGTTTCAGCATAACAGGAGTGTTATCAATGCTATAATTAGCAGGGAGTTCCACTTTGCAGAAGGACAAAATAAAGACATATTTTTCTGCTTATTTTTAGACCATGTGGCTTTGTCACTAATCATTTGTTTGTGTTATCCCCTTCTGTAGTATATCATCATTGATAGACTCAATGATTGCACCCAATATACAAGAAGCAGCAAATGTGGTAAGGCAAAGGCCATGTACTTTAGCCTGTAATGTCGAGAAATAGATTCCAAACAGTAAAGAGCCAAGTACAGATCTCCGGTGTAATGGCAATGGTGACAGCTCTACCATTACAGATTGATTCACCGACTTTTACAGTATGTGTTCTGTCTGTGAGCCAATTGGTTACCCATCTAGTGACATAAGGGTTAATCCCCAACTGGGAGAGTTTCCTAATGATAATTGTGTGGGGGATTGTGTCCAAACCCTAGGTCAGATCAAGATAGGAAGTATGCACTGTCTTACCTGCATCCAGACCTATCACACAGAATCAATGGTCTGTGACAACATCACAGATCACCTATAGTGTGACTCAGCACATACACCTTCGTGACACAGTTGAATACACACTTCAACTCAGCCTCCACACAGACTATGTTCCCATAGAAGGGTGTACATCAACATGCATCCATCTGAATTTGGGGGACAGGGCCTGATGCATGCACGGATAGACACATCCTGACTCTCTTCTTCTGTGATGCAAACCAACATGTCAGCATGGACCTTTTCTAAATGGACATTAGTAATATCCTACACTGTGTGCAACAGACCTGTGTCAGTTGTTAATGCTACATCATGTCTGTTGCATCTGTTAGATGTTCTCAAAGAGGTCAAGGACATGCATGATGACAACACTATCATCCTTTTGAAATTGAAAAGCCCAAGGCATTTGACCCAAATCCACACTGAAGTATTCACTCATCTCTGCAGATGTGGCCATAAACACCTAGATCATCAAGTGGATAGAACAGTGAATCACATATGTGGCAACTAGATATGTTGCAATGTGTAAAATGATCTATATATCAAGTTCAGTGATCAGGTCCATATATCAGAGCTGTCTGTTAGGCCCTTTCCTGTCCATTATTTAAGTCACATACATCACGAATGACATACATACCCTGTGTCCAAACAGCTGTCTGAAGGACTACAGATTGTGGGTAATGATTGACTCCAACTGTGATATTAGTATAATACAGACAGTATCAACACACACCAAAGATTGTTGCCACAGCCATGACAACACCTGCAATGAGGCAAAACATGGGGGATTTGTTACATCATAACAAAAAATGTACAACCCAAGGATAATGTAGATATCACACCCTATACTCAGACCAACAGGTATGTGAGAATGTCCACCAGCATGTGGCCACAGTGTTTGTATGTAACACAACTACTGAGTATGTGAAGGAAATCCACATCAAAGGCCATAATACCGCCATAGTTCACAACCTTATAGATATATATATATATATATATATATATATATATATATATATATGCCATGCACACCAGTCAACTAGCCTGTATTGATCATAATGTCACATACAGGTATAGCAGTGTCCCTCCTTACACCTCCAGCAGATGTTACAGTGTCAGGACATTGTGCATGATTACCGTCATGGTAGGCTGATATGTCATAATAGTTGTACAAGTGTGTTTGTGCAGAATCATCTGTGAGCACTCAGAATTACATATGTTATGTCAGAGACATGGAATTACTGGTGGAATTATTCTGATATTGTCCATTGTGTGTGCTTAATTTACTGTTGTCCATGAGCCTTTACCTGTGTCCCACTTTTTGGCGACCTCTGCTGAGATTACAGTCATATTGAGGCAAATCAGTTTGCACAGCATCACAATATGCACCCTACCACAATTGTATATAAGATCCCTGATAGATGTCCTCTGCATTGTTCATATAAGGATTCTTATCTCACAAAGACATCTTCCCCAATGTTATATGACCTTGTGTGACAGTCACATAATATACATTTTCAGTGTGCAGTCTGTACTGTACCATATTGATTTGTGATTGGTATTCCTGCTACAGCAATCTTCCACTGACACGCCGTCATCTGCTGTACATTATGTTATTCACCTGTCCTCTTTCCCTGTGTTCATTCCTATAATTCATCCCTGTGTCCTTACTCAATACACAGACTTCCCCTGACCATTTATTGTACATAGCAGTCCATGTACCCTTAGAGATTTACACAGCTTCTGTACAGAATGCATGGAATGGGATTTCACAATACTCTGCACTGTATATACTGTCCTGTACTGTGTTTCAAACATGCACATAACTATATGTTAAACCCTGGAATCATTGTGGCATTCCACACAGTCCCACTAAGCTACTGTTCTCTGAGGTAACCAGGTTTGTTATCTGTGTTGCTTTACATGGTTTTCTGGTTGGCAACACTGTTGCCAGCCATGAAGCCACACTTGTTTATGCTTAAACTTGGTGTATGGGCATGAATACATAATTAGCACTGCTGCTCACCACACATCATTGTGCAAACACATAAACTCCATATAGGCTTTGTGTGAGAAAGTAAGATTGAAACTGTACCGATTACTAGAATCACAGTGGCAAGCAGTTAGGAAAGAGCAAAGTAAAACTTGTGGTCAGAGAAAAATATCAGAGTAACTAGAATAGCCCTGTTGTGCTTGTGGTCCATATGGCTGATAGATTGTAATGTTTTTTAACAACTTCATAAAATTAAATAGCATATCAAATTTGATTCATATTCCATGCCCTTAGAGGACAAACTGATGGGAAAAAGTTGACAGGACTATTTGCCCACCTCAGGATTTGAAGTTAAGAGACTGTCCTCATTACATTGAGACAGCATTATTCATCATATTTTTGTTGTCTGGAGAAAAGAGTGAACATAACCACAAGCTGAACTGCTTTTGTTCTATTTATTACTATTTAGTCCCACAGACCTCTACAGTTGAAGTCACTCACTTTACTTTTGTATGCAAGCACCTCAGAAGTTATCATTAAAAGAAAGAAGTATCCCTGTTGGCTGTTAGTGTTAGCAATATATTTTAAGCTTTGCTTTTTAAGAAATAGGGGTTATTTTTGTCTTTCTTTAAGCAAGCTGGCTGGGTGTGGCAAAAAACATCAGGTTATGTTCATGTCATCTTGAAAATTCCTTTTTTTCATATTTCAACTCATATACTATAAGCTACTGTCCAATGTAATGTTCAAACAACATTTTTTTGGTAGTGCATATTGCCACATCTCTCTAGTGCTCAGTGTGTTGCAGTCCTGCATCACTTATAACCCTCCAAAACTCTATTTATTTATTTAAATTTCTTTACTGGGTTTGAATACTAATTAAACAATGACCAGTTACAAGCTCAGCTCAGGTTACCTCATAATGTAAGAAAACATTGTACAGTATACAGATAACAGTGTTTTACATTTATGAATAAACATAGAAAATCTGAGAAACAACATATGCATAGAAGATCTAAAAAATCAAATATATGTGTGTGTGTGTGTGTGTGTGTGTGTGTATATAGATATATATAGATATATAGATATAGATATATGTATACACACAGACACACACACACACACACACACACACACACACACACACACACATATATATATATATATATATATATATATATATATATATATATATATATATATATATATACATATATATAGTTACATAAGTGGAATAGAAAATGGTGAGTAACATTAAAGTTGAAGGAATGGAAGTAGCAAGGATATCTGAAATAGTAGCAAGGTTAGGAAAGCTAATTAGAGATCAGCAATATGAAAGATGGGACTAGATTATGTATAGTGAGTTTAGTGCAGTAATGGTGTGGTAAAGTGAATCTCAGTTTTGGATGAGTGAGTTAATCAGATGCATCAGGTAGCTGGAGATATCAGTTTAGGTGATATATCTTTTCAATAGACATTTATATTCATAGGTTCATAGGTACATAGGTGTGTACTAGGCTAATGGCCCTGGAGCCATTACAAGCCAAGCCCATAGAAGTGCCCTGGCATCGTGCTGCCCAATGTTATTTTCCAGTGCCTCTATCAAGTAGATCCACTGGAGTGATCCCCGGGGTGAACTTTTATTTCCCATGCACTCATCAAGATTTCTATTGAGGAAGGCCAGTGAGGTGCTATGCTTGATATGTATGGGAAGTCTATTCCAGAGCATGGGCAGTCTCTGGGTTATGAACCTGTCCCTCCAGCATGTTCTGTTGATTGTGGTAATGAAGTTGTGGTCTTTGGAGAATGTGGTGTGGAGGGATTGGGATTTCTTTAGATGTAGCATTTCTAACAGAGTTGGGTCAGACATGGCTTTGTAAGTCAAGCAGAGATTGCCTCTTAGTAGACGATATGATACAGAGAATAGCTGGAGGTTTTTGAGTCTGTCTGTGTACGACATGTGTTTAAGTCCTAGGATCCTCTTCATAAGGCACTTTTGTGGCCTTTCCAGCTGTTGCATGTGTTTAGTGAGGTACATGCTAAATGGGGCATTATACTTGATGATTGGCCTAATAAGGGAAGACTAGAGAGATGATGACCTCTTTCTTCCTGGATGCAAAACCCTTGGTAATGAGATGTGCCACATAAAAGGTCTTTCTGACCACAGTGGGAATGTGGTGATCAAAGGAGAGGTTTCTGTCAACCTGTGTCCCCAGATCTCTTATAACGCCTTCAGTGTTCAGTGGGCTCCCATCAATGTGGTAATTAGTGGAAACTGAGTTTTTCCCAAAGGGGATGACAACATAGTTTTAGCATTAAGCTTAAGGCCATGGTTTTGACACCAGTCATTGTTCTCAGTGAGGCCTTTCTGTAGGATGTCTACATCACGTGGGGAGTTAATAATGGCTCCCAGTTTGCAGTTGTCTGCAAACTTGGTCAGCTAGAGTCCCTCCCTGTTGGCCTGGACTTCTGAGAAATAGATGCCAAACAACAGAAGACCCAGGACTGATCCCTGTGGGACTCTACTCATGAGTGGTCGGCAGTCTGACTTGGAGTCTGCTACTTTCACACTGTGGGTTCTGTCTGAGAGCCAATTTGCAGCCCACCTAGTGATATGGGGTTGATGCCTAGTTTGGTGAGTTTATCAATAATTCCTGAGTGGGGAATGGTATCAAAGTCCTTGGCCAGATTGAGGTAGGCTGCATGAACTGCCTTGCCCTCATCCACAGCTCTGGTGACTGACTTAAAGAAGTCAACCAGGTTGAGCAGGCATGATCTGCCTTTCACAAAACTAAATTGCATAGGATTTAGAGTTTGGAGATTCCCTATATCCTTGTTAATTAGGTCCATGATGATGCGCTCCATAGCCTTATATATCAGACTCATCAGGCTAATGGGACGATAATTCACAGGGTCTGTAGTCACTCCCCCTTTATGGAGAGGGATGACTGTAACAGTGCGCCTTTCAGTAGGGACAAGGAGTGAGGTGAGACTGTGACTGAACAGAGCACACAGATGTGGTGCCAGTTCACTTTATAGTTCATGTAGAACACATCCAGGGATATTGTTGGGTCCCATGGAAGCTGTATTCTTGGCCTTGAACAATGCAGCTTTAACCTGTGCTGCAGTAATGCTGGGTGCCTGGCATTCTCTGGTATTGTGATTGGTCTTTTGGGGGAGGTGTAAAGTTGGCACTGAATCTATCGGCCAGTATGTTAGCTATATCTGTTGGCTCAGTATAGGAAGTACCACTATGCAGTAACTCTGAGCAAACCTGGCTATTGCCGTGGAGATTCTTGATATAACTGTAGAAGCTTTGTGGTTGTTTTTAGTGTCTGCTGCAATTCTGCCTTCATAGCTGGCTTTAGAGGTTTTGATGAGGGATCCCAACTTTTTGTTGAGGTTAATAAGGGAGTTTTTCCAGTCTTGGGACTTCACCTTTTTCTGCAACAGTTTCTTCCTTCTGTTGTAGAATTTATTAATAGCAGGGGACCATCAGATTGGCTTCCTTTTTTTGGAGGAGAGCATCTTGGTTCTGTTGGGTATGGCTAGTTCCATGCATTTATATACGTGTTCATACAGTGCATTAGTGTATGATTTGGCACTCATGCATCTATTTTCCATTGACATGGATACCGTGAAGTTAGCCACCTCTGTTTTTAGGAGCCCAAAGTCAGCTTTGGAGAAGTTTTTCATGGTGGTTACCTTTGCAGGGGGTGTGGGTGAGATTTGGATTTCCATGGTGATTAGTTTGTGATAGGATCTAAGCAGGGAGGAAATGATTATTGGTGTAGAGCAGCGGTTGCCCATGTTAGCAATAACCAGGTCAAGGATATTGCTTCCTCTAGTGGGGGTAAGAATGACCTGGTCCAGGGCATTGGAATTGATGAATTCCAGGAAGCGTTGGGCAAGTGTATTGGTGCATGAGTAGTCTTCCCAGTTGATGGAGGGGTAGTTGAAGTCACCTAGTATGAGAGTATTGGGTTGGGCCCTAATAGTTTCCAGGGTGCTTAGTAACATGGATTGAGAGTCTTGGGACATGGTTGGGGACCTATAGCAGGCTACAACCTGAATCGCCATCTTACCAAATGTTAGTTGTACCTGAAGTATCTCAGATGTGTCATGCTGGGTTACTAGTCTGGAGGTGTGCATATCCTTTATGAGTATGAAGACACAACCGCCTTTGGCGGGTCGGTCCATGTTCAAGGGCCGAAAGGTGTGGAATGAGTTACAGCGTGGTAGTGCTGGGGTGCTTTCTGATGCTTTAAACTAGGTCTCTGTTACAGCACAAATGTCTATGTTCTCCATTTTGAGGAGTACTTCAAGCAAGTGCATCTTGAGATTTAAACTTTTAGCATTGAGCAGCATGACCCTCAGATTGCATTTATTTATAGCTGTTATGGTGGCAATTTGGTCTTTGGAACATCAACTAAAAAAGGCACTATGAGGTGGCAAGATCCTTAGCCAATATCCGGAAACCCATGGGTGACAGATGCAGGCCATCTCTGGCAAAGCATCAAGGTCTGTCAATCATGTCATCCCAAGCAGACAGATACTGGATCCCCTTAGAATGACACCAAAAACGTATCCAGTTGTTGAAGTCAATCATTTTCTGCTTGTACTGCAGTATCATTCTGGTCGACGGTAAGATGCTGCTCAGGGCTTAGGTAATACCTGCCTATTAAACTGTTTTAATAAGTATTGTTTGAACTGTGGCCTGAGCAGGGAGTAGTTTGTTTGATCAATTAAATTAGGGGATGTCATGACAAAATTGTGTGGTCATTAACAGAGAAGCACTGGCTAGTAGACTGCAATCTAAGAGAAGGGGTTTGTAGGAAAGAGCCTATTCTGGCTTGGCTTCTCAGGTTATAGGCTAGAGTGTCAGTAAAACTTTTGAAAGAGAGAGAGAGGAGGTAGTGTCTAGTTTGAGTATTTTGAAGAGTAAAGAACCAATAAGATCTGACCTGGCCTGTAATAGGCCACTTAGCCTTTAAAACAATAAGGCAGTGGTGCCCATTCCATAGCGAGTTAGATATAAATCAACATATTTTATTGCAGAAAGTCTGAAGGGTGGCTGATGAAACAAGATGGCACTGTACTCAAGTTGAGTAAAGAGGCTGTCTTTTTCTAAAGCAGCCCTTGCTGGATGTGAGGGAAATTGCAGTATTTTGCTGGCCTAGAACAGTAACAGTAAACTGTTGATCTTAACTCTCAACTTTTCCATGTGCTCCGGGAAGTTTTGTGGTTGTCCTAGCAAGATGCCCAAATATATAAAGGAGGTGCTGGTATCGGTAGGATTTTTTATCACAGTTAGGGATATGAATGGACTGGTGTGATTTGGATAATTATTTATGGGTGCTAAATAACACAGACGTTTTTTGGCATTGAGCAGTAATTTCTTTGAGTTTGGCCAGAGTAGTAGCTGAATAAGGTCCTCTTGAAGTTCAGTTTCAGTTGTATATTGTGTGGAATAAGATCTATACATGGCTATAGTATCTGCACAAGGATGTAGTGCGCAAATAGGGCAGGTCAAGTTTGTTGACGAAGAATGAGAATAGATGAGACACTTAAATTGCGCTCTGTGGGACTCAACATTGAATGAGGGAACTGTTGGAAAGACTAAGTCCTATGTGTACCTGCAATGTATGGTTGGATAAATAGTCCCTGAACCACACAGATACATCAGAGTTGATCTCAATGTCTTTCAGATGGAGAACTAGAATTGGGTGGATGACCATTTCAAAGGTACCTTCCTTGGTCATGACACAGAAGTTGACTTCAGTTTGATTTATTGGAATGCAGCAATTTAAAACTGAAAAATATTGCATTAATTCCAAATTCATTACATTTAAACACACACACACACACACACACACACACACACACACACACACACAAGCACAATATCACATCTTTCCAGAAACAATTCAGGCAACCTAAGTCAAACCCATATAAAAGCAATTCCATCATATATATATAAAATGAAAATTATAATAAAACAATAAAAAATAAAAGAAGAAACAGGCTGAAACTAGACAAAAACAAATTGACTTTAATGACTGAATGGACTGATTCTAAGTATAAAAATTAAGAAAAAAAATAACGAAAAATCAATAAATTATAAGACTAACAAATTCTAGGATAACTGACTTGAACTTTGGGGTAAGTCCATAGTGTCTCTTCAGAATAATAATAAAAACAAGAGAAAGATTATAACTTATACTAAAACACACAGGAATTCCACACGAACTCTACAACAGAAGGAAGAAACTATTGCAAAAAAGAGTAAAATCCTATGATTGGAGGAACTCCCTGGTCAGCCACAGTAAAAAGCTAAAATCCCTCAAAAAATCCTCCAAAGCTAGTTACGAAAACAAAATCACCACTGATACTAAAGACAACCACAAAGAATTCTATAGCTATGTCAAGAATCTCAATGGCAACACTCAGATCTGCTCTGAGGTACAGCACAATGGCACTTAATATACAGAACCAACTGGTGTTGCCAACATCCTGGCAGATAGATTCAGTGCTAACTTTACCCTCCTCTCATCCCCTAAAGGGCCCATTTGAATATTGGAAGAATGCAAAGTTCTTGTAATCACGGCTGCACAGGTAAAAACCACACTCTCCAAAGCCAAGAACACAGCATCCATGGACCTGACAACATTCCAGGCTACGTTCATAGGTTCATAGGTTGGTACTAGGCTATACAAGCCTAGCCATAACAATTTCCTTGCTATTTCTTCCACCAATATTTATTTCCCTTGACCCCTGTCTAGCAGGATGACTGATGTGATCCCTGGGGTGAATTTCCTATCTCCCATCCAATCATCAAGGTTCCTTTTGAAGAGGGCCAAAGAGGTGCTCTGCTTGACATGTATGGGCAGTCTATTCCAGAGTCTGGGGAGTCTCTGGGTCAGGAACATATCCCTCCAGCATGTTTTGTTTATTCTGATAACAAGGTTTAGATCCCTGGAGTGTGTGGCTCTGAGGGATTGGGATTTCTTTAAGTGTAGCATGTCTAACAGCTCTGGGATTGACATGACCTTGTATGTTAAGCAGAGATTGCCTCTGAGTAAACGATATGTGACAGAGTATAGCTGGAGTTTTTTTAGATGGTCAGCATAGGGCATCTGCTTTAGGCCTGTAATTCTTTTAGTGAGGTATTATTGCGGCCTTTCCAGTTGTTGCAGATGTCTTGAGAGGTACATACCAAACGGGGCATTGTGTTCTATAATGGGTCTAATGAGGGATGAGTACAGTGGGAGAATGACCTCCTTTTTTCTGGAAGAAAAGCCCCTAATGATGAGGTGTGCCACATAGAAGGATTTCCTGACTGTTGTGGCAATGTGGTTATCGAAGGTGAGACCACTGTCCACCTGTGTCCCTAAGTCTCTTATCACACTTTCAGTGTTTAGTGTACTGCCACCTATGTGGTAATTCACAGGTACATGTTTTTTCCCAAAGGAGATAACTATACATTTCTTATCACTGAGCTTGAGCCCATGGCTCTGGCACCAAGCATCTGTTTCTGTAAGGCCCTTTTGTAGAATATCCACATCATTTGGGGAGACAATAATGGCTCCCATTTGCAGTTATCTGCGAACTTTGTTAGCGAGAGTCACTTAAGTGTTGGTCTGTACTTCAGAGAAGTAGATGCCAAACAAGAGCGGTTCCAGGACTGAACCCTGAGGTACTCCACTTGTCACTTGCCAGGAACTGGATTTGGAGTCAGCTACTTTTACAGTGTGGGTTCTGTCAGTAAGCCAGCTAGAAACCCATTGAGTGACGTAGGGATTAAGGCCCAGCTTAGTAAGTTTATCTATGATTCCAGAGAGGGGGATAGTGTTGAAGGCCTTGACGAGGTCCATATAGACTGTGTGGACCGCCTTACCCTTGTCCACAGCTCTGGAGGCTGATTTGAAGAAGTCAATCAGGTTCAGGAGACAAGATCGGCCCTTCACAAACCCAAACTTGGTGGGGTCCAGTGTTTGAATGTTGCCAATGTCTTTGTTTATAAGTTCCATGATAATACGTTCCATGTCCTTGCAGATCAAGCTCATCAGACTGATGGGGCAGTTGTTCCTAGGATCCAATGTGGATCCCCCATTGTGGAGTGGGATAACTGTAGCTGTGTGCCACTCAGTGGGCACGAAGCCAGAGGTGAGGCTATGATTAAACATGACACTTAGGTGAGGTGCCATTCATTTTGTAGTTCATGTAGTACACAGCCCGGGATGTTGTCTGGTCCCATGGATGCTGTATTCTTAGCTTTGGAGAGTGTGTTTTTTACCTGTGTGGCCATTATTACCAGAATTTGGCAATGTTTTGGTATTGAAATGGACCCTTTAGGGGGTGAGGGGGTGTGAAGTTGGCACTGAATCTATCTGCTAGGATATTGGCAATATCCTTGGGATCAGTATATTTAATGCCATTCTGTTGTAGCTCAGAGCAGATCTGAGCATTACACGAACTACAGAATGAACTGGCACCCCACATAAGTACCATGTTCAGTCATAGCCTCACCTCAGGCTTTGTGCCCACTGAATGGCAAACAGCAAGGGTTATCCCACTACACAGACCCCAAGAACTACTATAAACAATGACACTGGTAATCTCCAAACTCAAGACCCCACCCAGTTCAGGTTTGTAAAAGGCAGATCATGTCTCCTAAACCTGATAGACTTCTTTGAAGCGGTCACCAAAGCCGTAGATGAGGGTAAGGTGGTTCACACTGCCTATCTACATCTCACCAATGCTTTCAACACCATCCCCCACTCTGGAATTATAGATTAACTCACTAAACTAGGTATAAATCCCTATGTCACAAGATGGGTTGCCAACTGTCTCACTGACAGAACCCAGACTGTAAAAGTAGCAGACTTCAAATCCAACTTCAGACCAGTGACAATTGGAGTATCACAGCGTTCAGTCCTGGGTCCTCTCCTGTTTGGTATCTACTTCACAGAAGTACAGGCTAACACATAAGGTCTTTGGCTAATGAAGTTCGCAGATGACTGCAAACTAGGATCCATAATCAAAACGCCTAAATATGTGGACATCCTACAAAAGGGCCTCACTGAGACAGATGCCTGGTGTCAAAGCCATGGCCTCAAGCTCAATGCCAAAAAATGCATTGTCATCCCTTTTGGTAAAAACTCTGTACCCATGAACTACCACATAGGCGGTTTGCTACTTAACACCGAAAGTATGATAAGAGACCTTGGGACACAGGTGGACAGTAGTCTCTCCTTTGACAATCACATCAACACTGTAGTTAGGAAATCCTTCTACATGGCACAACTCATCACAAAAGGTTTCTCATCCAGGAAAAAAGAGGTCATTGTTCCCCTGTACTCGTCACTCATTAGATCCATTATATAGTACAACGCCCCTTTTGGTATGTACCTCACAAGGCATCTACAACAACTAGAAAGGCCGCAGAAGTACCTCACAAAGTGAATTACTGGCCTCAAACAGATGCCTCTGCTTTACTCTGTCGCATATCGCCTACTCAGAGGTGATCTCTACCTAACAAACAAAGCTATGTCAAACCCAGAGCTGTTGGACATGCTCCACTTAAAGAAACCCCAATCCCTCCGAGCTACATTCTCTAGGGACCTAAACCTTGTCACCACAATAAACAGAACATGCTGGAGGGATAGATTCCTGTCCCAGAGACTTCCCATACGCTGGAACAAACTACCTATCTATATCAAACAAAGCTCCTCATTAGCACTCTTCAAGAAAAATCTTGATGATTGGAAGGGAGATAGGAAATTCACCCCGGGGATCACTTCTGTTGCTCTGCTCGACAGGGGCACAGGAAAATAAATTTCTTGGGTGGCGATCCAGGGTAACTTTTTGGCTAGTCTTATATAGGGCCTAGGGCCAATAGCCTAGTGCCTACCTATGAACTTATGAATCTATGAGTTTGTGACACTTGTTATATAAAATTACAACAGATTTCATGTATCACATATCCGACCCCATATTACACACACACACACATGCGCACGAGCATGTGTGTGTGTGTGTGTGTGTGTGTGTGTGTGTGTGTGTGTGTGTGTGTGTGTATTACACGTGTGTGTATGTGTGTTTAAATATATACTCTTCCATTTTCAGATAACTAATTTGTCCTGTTTGGGATCATGGAAAGTGGGAGTTTGTCAAGTGAATGGCAGAATGCAGAGAGGTAGATAACATCATCTGGGTGGGATGAAGTCCATCAAAAGATATACATGTACTTATTAATGTGTTGCACATGTACCTATGGGCAATTAAGTGGCTCACTTGTTAGCACTGTAGCACATCTTTGTGGTAATCAAAGAAACTGAAGCATGCAGTGAATCCCACAATACAAATAATACACGTAGACTACCCAAAGAAGGCACAAGGATGCTCTAGTGCAGCATTTGGGGAGATTATACTGAGTGGACCATTGTTCAGATGAGACATCATACTGAAGTCAACTGTGAATTAGCACTAATCTATGGTGCATTATGCTGACCTTCATCCACATAAGAAGCTTCTCATACAATCATGTCTGAATCTGATGGAATGTGTTATGGTCATGTTTCAGGTATCATGATTTACACATTTGTCATGACAGTTGCAGTTCTTCAGTCATTATATGTATGAGAAAAGGTGTATTATGAAGGACATGAGGGACCAAATATGTTATTGCTGATGGAAACATGGTTTATGGAAACCGTTTTGATTCAAGAAGGTTTATTTGATGACTCAGACACAGACAGTTGGTCTCAGGAATACATATACAGACATACTAAGACATTAGTTTATGGTGCATTTGTGTACATATTTGTGCTGAGTTGTGTGTACTTTATCATCATAATTATTCAGGCAAGATCTGTACAATACAATGTTCACGATAGGGAGCATATTAATACAGCAACAGCAACAGCAGCAGGAAAATTGCGTGTTAAGAAAAATGTGTAGCCAACACATAGATCCAAAGTAGTCATACAAAACATTCAAAAAACAGTTTGGTAGACATTTGGATTTGAACCTTGACAGTATTCCACAAATTATCTACAGACATGAGTATTATCTAAACACAACACAACAGGAACTCCTACTTTACAAAGTACAAATCTGACAACAGATGGGAGCAAAGGAGAATATATATATATATATATATATATATATATATATATATATATATATATATATATATATCAATTCATTGCTCTTTTGACATTTGTAAAAAATCCCATAACGTGCATTACATTCTTTAGCCTAAAAACATGAGACAATAAAAAGTGATGATAGAAGCTGGGATAGAGACATGGAGACAGTGACAGACACACACAAAGAATGTTGTATTTTTCTGGGAAATGTTTTCTCATCCTTGGGGTGTGCTAATTTTATGTTTTTCCTGTCTATCATGCATGCTATGTACAATCAAGTGTTTCCAATAGGGAGGAAGCAGGAATCAGAAAATATAGCCACGACTAGCACATAATCAGGATAAAGGTGGGTTATTAAGATGTATAGACAGAATTCACACACATAATAGTAGTTTAATTAAAACATTAAATATGACTTTCACATATTTCTGGATCTGAACCCTTGACACAATGCCAAAACCATTTCATAGACGTGAATTATGTAAACACACCACAAAAGAAATGATACTTCAAATCCTTAATTTTACTGGTTTGATGGTGCAGTCACAAAACAATGGGGCAAGGAAGAATGTAACCACCAGGCTTCATTACAGTCATGACAATTTTGGCATTTCATGAGTTGTACATTACAGCCAGCAGGATAACAAGTGATCCAATGCAGAAAGACATATGTTATGTTATGGTGTTACACGTAATGAGTTACACATTTGTCACAAAGCCAAGAATATTTGGGCAGTTTGTAATCTTTGCAGTTCTAACATTAGATGTGGTATGCAATCAACTCTACAGCCTGCTTTGGAGATGATTAGGCTGTCCATACATAGCACAGCAAGGCTAAGCTCAGTAGTTCAAAGGGCAACGCAGTTATGTGGCTGAAGGCAAAAACTTACAAGATTTTGCCATAAGCTGTGTACTTCCACTTACCCTCAGTTATCATTGGTGCTCAGCACCAAACATTCTGCAAATGTAGAGGAGGAAGACTAATGACACGGAAGGATGAAGATACATAGACAGAAGGAGAGGGAGGCAAGGACCAAGTAGATTCATAGAAGCAAGACAATGGTGGCTCAGCACAATATGTAGGCAACAGTTACTCATAAGATAGTGTGCTAAAACTGTCAATAACACTTTGCCAATGCCTAGATTAGAACTCTTGAAAGAATGCAAAAAAAAAAAAGAAAGCAGTCTATACAACTGAGCATTATATTCTGTTCCTTACTCATAACTTTGTGATAGGAATCTCCCATATCCTTCTGAAGACTTTCTTCCCACAGTGTTCACAGAAAAAAAACAAAAAAAAAAACAAAACAAAAAAAAAAAAAAAACAAAGGAATATCTTATCTTATTTTTGTTCTATTTTTCTGTTTCATCATGTTTGCTAAATTACATTAAACACATATTTTTGTCTGACAAGCTATCTGTATCTGAGGTTTAATGTTCTGTAACTAAATTCTTAATGCTCTGTGTGTTTATCTGTTTTATGTGGAGCTTTTCTCCCCGGGCCTCTACTGAAAATGGACATATATCCAGTTAGACTAGCCCGGAAAACAAATGTAAAATAAAAATAAAAAATAAAAATTATCACACAATGCCAAAAAGGAACATCTAGTTCACACAAGTTAAATCAAAAAATTTAAGGGACAGTGAAAACTCACTAAAGCAGAAGGGGAGAACAAGGAGAGCGAGAGAGAGAGAGAGAGAGAGAGAGAGAGAGAGATGGAGAGAGAAATAATAACAGTATTGCTTATGGTACATTTAGGACAACTTTATGGTGTGTTACTCTTTTTCCCCATTATTAATCTGTCATGCTCTGTACAATAAAGTGTTTGCTATAGGGAGCAAGAAAGGGAAGGACAGCAGAAACAAGATTAAGACATAAACAGAATATGGGTGGTTTCTAAGTCTTCCTGGTGCTGGAATGTATTTGCAAATGCGTTCTTTCCTCACTATTCAAATGGTACAAGTGGAGATAAATACAAATGCTTGCACTTAAACATATGATAGAAGTATAAAATGTCATTAAAAATTTGACAAAAAGATTTAATCGAACCAATCACACTATGCAAAGACATCATTCTACAGACATGGTAATTATCACAGTACACAGCAGAGAAACTTCTAGTTTATTACATTCAGCAGCCTAGTAGCTGTTAGAGTAACTGTATCAAAGTAGTGCCTTTACTCTGTACACTTACAGTGCAGCAGATTTAAGCATATTTGTGCAAAGTGAATGTTGCTAGTGTGGCTGAAATTAAAATCTGCAGCTTTTGCCACAGGCAGTTAAATGTCATTCACCATCACTCAGCAGTGGTGTGCAATGTCGACATTCGTATAAATGCTGAGAACAAAAATTGAAGTGTTTTTGATGGGCCATTTCTGTCCATGTGTGTCGTGTGTGATTTTTTTTTTTACCAGATTAAATATGCAAAACTGAGGTTGATAGGACTGTGGTGATGATGGGGAGGCAAGCAGAGAGTAGAACACAGGGGAAAATATAGGAATTTGCAGGATGGTATTGGGAGAATACTATAGCTATTCACTTCTTCACAAAATAAAAGCAGAATACTTTTATGACTTTACAAAGTTACCACCCCAGGATAGGGGATAACAACAGAATAATGTTGCATAACCAACTGGACCAAATCAAGTATGTCAAGTTGATACACAGGTGACATGGAGAACTATTTATGGGGCATATTTTTTTTTTTTTTTTTTGCGGGACAGGTCCCCATTTTTTGTTTGGAGAGAGAGAATGTTGAGTACATAGGGTAGGTTAGGTAGCAGGTGTAGACATGCAGGGAATACAAGACAGGCAGGCATGGTGATGGACACAAAGGTTTGGGTGACACCATAACTGGCTATAGATAGGGAACCTCAGAGGTACATTCTCATCCAGCTTGAGAGTAGTGCGAATCTAGTCTTAACCCTCAGAACTGTCATCACTGTCTCCTGTGTCAGTTTAATGGGTTAGTGCCAGATGTGGCATTGTTTTGGGAATGTGACACAGGACCTTATCAAATCTGCCAGTTCTGGCACTAAGACCCCTCCACATAATGCTCTCCAACAGCCCTGTCAGCTCCTTGACAGGTGAAAAAAATCACCACCTCCACTAGTACTGCTCCTGGAGCAGAGCTACCTGACACAAGTGGAACAGGTATCAGTGCTCTCAGGTTGTGAGCTAGATCTGCTGGGAGTCTGTGCTGCCTGTACTGCTGCCTTTGCAGCCACCTGTGAATATATGGCATGCCAAACTGCAGTGGTTGGTTTAACTCCCTGTGCTGCTGGCAATTTTGTTTTCAATTTATATATTATATAGGTCTCGCTCTGTCTTTATATATATATATATATATATATCATCATCTTCTTTTGGCTGTTCTCGTTAGGGGTCACCACAGTGGATTATCTGTTTCCATTTCTTCCTGTCCTCTGCATCTTGCTCTGTCACACCAACCACCTGCATGTCCTCTCTCACCACATCCATAAACCTTATCTTAGGCCTTCCTCTTTTCCTGTTACCTGGTAGCTTCATCCTTAGCATCTTTTTCCCAATATACTCAGAATCCCTGCTCAGCACATGTCCAAACCAACGTAATCTTGCCTCTCTGGCTTTGTCTCCAAACCTTCCAACCTGGGCTGACCCTCTAATATACTTATTCCTAATCCTGTCCACCCTCGTCACACCCAGTGCAAATCTAAACATCTTTAACTCTGCCATGTCAAGCTCTGATTCCTACCTTTTTGTCAATGCCACTGTCTCCAACCCATATAACATCTCTGGTCTCACTACCCTCTTGTAGACCTTCCCTTTCAATCTTACTGGTACTCATCTGTCACAAATCACTCCTGACACTCTTCTCCACCCACTCCTTCCTGCCTGTACTCTCTTCTTCACCTCTCTTCCACACTCACCATTACTCTGAACTGTTGATCCCAAGTATTTAAAGTCATCCACCTTCGCCACCTCTACTTCCTGCATCCTCACCATTCATCTATCCTCCCTCTCATTCACACACATATATTCTGTCTTAGTCCTGCTGACCTTCATTCCTCTTCTCTCTAGAGCATATCTCCATTTTTCCAGGGTCTCCTCCACCTGTTCCCTACTCTCACTACAGATCACAATGTCATCTGCAAACATCATAGTCCACGGGGTCACCTGTCTGATCTTGTCTGTCAACCTGTCCATTACCATTGCAAATAAGAAAGGGCTCAGAGCTGATCCTTGATGTAACCCCACCTCCACCTTAAACGCATCCATCACTCCCACCGCAGACCTCACCGCTGCCACACTACCCTCGTACATATCCTGTACCACTCTTACATACTTCTCTGACACTCCCGACTTCCTCATACAATACCACAGCTCCTCTCTTGGCACCCTGTCATATGCTTTCTCTAAGTCTACAAAAACACAATGCAACTCCTTCTGACCTTCTCTGCACTTCTCCATCAACACTCTCAGAGAAAACATTGCATCTGTAGTGCTCTTTCCTGGCATGAAACCATGCTGCTGATCACTAATCATTTTGTCCCTTCTTAACCTAGCTTCCACTACTCTTTCCCATAACTTCATGCTATGACTGATCAATTTAATCCATCTGTAGTTACTACAGCTCTGCACATCACCCTTATTCTTAAAAATCGGTACCAAAACACTTTTTTTCTCCATTCCTCAGGCATCCTCTCAATTTCCAAGATTTCATTAAACAATCTGGTTAAAAACTCCACTGCCATTTCACCTAAACACCTCCATACTTCCACAGGTATGTCGTCTGGACCAACAGCCTTTCCATTCTTCATCCTCTTCATAGATATCCTTACTTCCTCCTTGCTAATCCATTGTACTTCATGATTCACTATCCGCACATCATCCAACCTTCTCTCCCTCTCATTCTCTTCATTCATCAACCCCTCAAAGTACTCTTTCCATTACCTCAACACACTCTCCTTGCTTGTGAGTATGTTTCCCTCATTATCCCTTATCACCTTTACTTGCTGCACATCTTTCCGAGCTCGGTCCCTCTGTCTAGCCAATCAGTACATGTCCTTTTCTCCCTCCTTAGTGTCCAACTTTTCATACAACTCTTCATTTGCCTTATCCTTAGCCTTCACCACTTCTCTATTTGCCATGCACCTCATCTCCTTATACTCCTGTCTACATGCTTCATCTCTCTGACAATCCCATTTTTTTCTTTGCCAACCTCTTTCTCTGTATACTCTCCTGTACTTCCTCATTCCACCACCATGTCTCCTTGTCGTCCTTCCTCTGTCCAGATGTCATACCAAGCACCTTTCTAGCCGTCTCCCTTACTAACTCTGCTGTAGTTACCCAGCTATTTGGTAACTCTTCACTGCCACCCAGTGCTTGTCTTAACTCATCCCTGAACTCCACCTCACAATTACCATTTTTCAATTTCCACCATTTGATCCTTGGTGCTGTCCTCACACTCCTCCTCCTCTTCTTGACCACCAACATCATCCTACAAAGCACTATCCTATGCTGCCTAACTACACTTTTCCTGGTCTCCACTTTACAGTCTCCAATCTCCTTCAAACTGGCCCTCCTACATAAAATATAATCCAACTGTGTGCATCTTCCTCCACTCTTGTATGTCACCCTATGCTCCTCTCTCTTGTTAAAATATGTATTCACCACAGCTTTGTCCAACCTTTTCGCAAAATCCACTACCATCTGACCTTTTGCATTCCTTTGTTTAATACCATACCTGCCCATCACTTCCTCATCCCCTCTGTTCCCTTCAGCAACATGCCCATTGAAATCTGCTCCAATCACCACTCTCTCACCCTTGGGTACAGTCATCACCACTTCATCCAACTCACTCCAAAATTTTTCTTTCTCATCCATCGCACACCGAACTTGTGGACCATATGCACTAACAACATTTATCATTATACCATCAGTTTCCAGCTTCATAAACATCACTCTATCTGACACTCTTTTCACCTCCAAAACACTCTTAGCATACTGTTCCTTCAGGATAACTCCTATGCCATTTCTCCTCCCATCCACAACATGATAAAACAATTTGAACCCACCTCCAATACACCTAGCCTTACTCCCCTTCCATCTGGTCTCTTGCACACTCAATATACCAACCTTCATTCTGTCCATCATATCAGCTAGCGCTCTCCCTATACCAGTCATACTGCCAACATTCAAAGTTCCGACCCTCACTACCACAGTCCTCACCTTTCTCCTCTCTTCCTGCCTTCGACTATGCCTTCCACCTCTTCTCCTCCTTCAGCCAACAGTAGCCCAATTTCTGCCAGCACCCTGTTGGCTAACAGTACTGGTGGCAGTCGTTGTTAACCCAAGCCTCAACCGATCCGGTTGGAAATATTTACTGGTGTCCGCATGAATTATTTGGCGAAGTTTTATGCCGGATACCCTTCCTGATGCAACTCTCCCCATTTATCTGGGCTTGGGACCGGCACAAAGAAATGCACTGGCTTGTGCATCCCCAGTGGCTGGGTTTCTTTATATGTATAAATATATATATATATATATATATATATATATATATATATATATATATATATATATATATATATATGTATATATATAGAGTGAGAGAGAGAGATAAAAGAGATAGGGTGAAGAGACAAAAAAGAGACAACTGGAGCAATGAAAAGTCTCATTATTTTATTATTTAAGAAATTAACCAGCATCAGAAAAAAAATATGTACATCTTTATCACATCCAGAGATGATGGGAAGGCATTAATGAGTCATACAATCAATTAAGCACAATGGTATGATATGACAAATATAATCATGTATTTGACTATGCCATATCAGATATATATGCTTTCAAAGTTAATAAATGCATTTGCAAACATTCAATTGTTAATGTCATGTAGTATTGCAGTTAATATTTTTTAAATACTATCCTCTACAAAAAATGTAATGTCTGTGTCTGGCGTATTGAACCCAAACACAATTCATTTGATGAACCCAAACACAATTCATTTGATGCAATCACCAAGAGGTATCAGATCAGGTATGTATGCCTTGACATAAAAGTTTAGATATCCCTTCTCAAGATGATATAGAGTGATGGACTGAAAATACTTTTCTACTTTGCATTCAGACCTGATGCATACTTACCCATGCCTCTCTGAGCTGAGTTAGTCTCTCCTGATATACCTTATGTTTTTCTCATACCTTATGTTTTTCTCCTATTTCTGCTGATATATGTATACATATAAACACACACACACACACACACACACACACACACACATATTTATTCATCCTCCTATCAGCTCAGGAGGTGCCGGTGCCTCTTGCACTTTTTCCTGTCACTGTGGTTGTAAAGACATTGCTCCTCAATCCGTGGGATGCCTTGGCCAAGCTATTCCAAGCCTCAGCCTTATACTGAGATTTGGTATAATTACCCTGCAGCAGCCTGCAGCTCCAGTGCTTCAGGAGGAGTGCCATAAAAATCTCGGACTCCTCAACACTCCAATCTTTGTTCTCTAAATGAAAGACCATCCCTACTGTCACCAACCATGTCTGCAGCAGTCAAGCTAGAGATATGGGTCTAAACTGGTGCCCAGTCCTGATCTCACATGTAACAGTTTGTTCTCAAAGATGCACAGCCAAATGCATTTACACAATTGGAACCACAGTAATGGCTTGACAGATATATTTGGCACTGATTACATCAAAAAGCATCAAAGCTGTATGATATGGCAGTGAGATTTTGCCATGTGTGGTGCTGAAACGTTTGACACATGTTTTAATGTTAAACAATGATTTTTATAGTCTTTGCTATAATCATAGTGGAGTGGAGGAAAAATGGTATGACTTGTGACATACTGGCCTGTTGGGTGTTGCACACTGATAAGATTGGGTAGCACCACTTGGAAATTGAATCCATGTGAAAAAAGAATGAAATATTCAGCATTGCTTATTATCTGTCAGTACCAAAGGAGAGCTTACTTTTTAATGTGGTAATCAGAGGTATAATAATGTAAATATGACTGGAGATATACTTAAAAAGATGCTTGCATGTCTGTGACTTTACTTAGTCATGGAACTAGATTTCTATGTAAAAGGCAGTATTTGTCTTTGTAAATCCATTTCAGATGCATACAGTTCCATAACCGAGTAATACATGGTGGTTTAGGTTAAGTATATAGAGCAGAAGACATACTGTCATAAACACATAATTATGATATGTCATAACTCATAATAATTATACAAAATATTGTTCAGATTTTATCTATGCATGTGCATCCTTCAATAAATATTACCACTGTCATATTTCACATAATTTACACACATAGCAAACATTAATGATACTCCTTTTCATTTATTGTTAAATTCCTAATCAAAATGTTTTGAAAAAAGGCATTCTGACCTCTGTGTACAGGTGTCTGTAAACTGGATTTGAAGTTCAGTTGTTCCCTTTCTCTAAGCTCACCGCACTAACATCATGAGCCACAGGGGCCTACCCAGACTGCTGACTGCCACATAATGGTACCAGGCTTTTTAATGTTGTGCTACAGAAGGCAGACTAAATTACATCTTTTTTTTTTCCTTAGGAAGTGAACTGTTTGCGCATACTGCAAACTGGAGCACAAATGCAAAAAGCATTAAAAATAGGAAAAAAAAAAGGAAAATGAAATCAGTCAAAGGGTGTACATAGCAATGACCACAGCAAGAAGTGCATTATGGTGATAGATTCATCCTTCTCACATTTCATTGCCTCATCAGATCTTTAATTTCTGGCACACAGTATCAGGACTTTAGGTACTGCCAAATAATGTAAAAGTGAACAATCAGCAGCTCACATGTTGTTAGCAATATGGAGAATAGTTGAGTTATAACAACACAATGATCTAACAAAATGTGTGTAAATATGTATTAAGACCTCCTTCTGTAAAAATGTCAGTTAACTGGCTTTGAACCTTTTATCACCTGCTTTATTTCTCAAACTCAGTTTGCTTACACCTTCGGCTACAGGGAAAGTACCTGAGAGGCACATTTTCTTCATTAAGTACTCTCCAGAGTGTTGACTGCTACCCAGTGGTGCAAGGCAAGTTTGCACTACAGATGGTGGCCCAAATTAAATTTTTCACTTATTTCCTTAGGCAGTGAATCATGTTTGCTTACTGCCAAACAGTAATGGGAAATTGCCAAAGGAAGAACGCAACTACTCCACTGAAGACTGTTTAACTGTTTTAATAAAATATTTTTATTTTATTTATTTATTTTACATTTGTTGACCAGGATAGTCCGACTGGATGCATGTCCATTTTCAGCGGAGGCCCGGGGAGAAAAGCTCCAAGGGTAAGCATATACAGCATTACATAATACCAGCATTACATATTACAAACAGACTATTTACAGAGATTACATAAGTAAGCAAGTTAAACAAGTTCCACAGGTTAGAGTTAATCCCGAGCGTAAATCAGGAATAAATTAAATTACACAGTAAGATGGTTAACAGATTTTTACACATTCTAGAGAGAGTTAGCCAGGCTTGATACAGTGACATAGCCACTTAAGTGACAAATGTTGTTTGAGTCTAGTTTTAAATTGACCTAAGGTGGAAAGTAAGGTAATATCAGCTGGAAGAAAGTTCCAGGATCTACTTACAGAGTTTGCAAAGAGAGAGTCACTGGCTGTGTTATTCATTTTGCTAGCCTGAATTAGTAGTTTGTTAGAGGATCAAAGTGATCTAGGATTGTTATAGGGGGTGATAATATTTTTAAGTGCAGGAGTATTGTCCGGATTATAGAGGATTTTATAGGCCATAATCAGTTGGTTATACTGGATTAGGCTGGGTAGTTCAAGCTACCCAAGCTGATTTAGATTACTGCAATGATGTGTCCTAAATGGCAGCCCAGTTGCAAACCTGGCAATGTGGTTGTAGCAAATTGAGAGTTTAAGGACAGTCTTGTTTAAATTCGAGAGTAGAGGGGATGCATACAGAAGGGTTGAAAGAAGGTGAGAGCGAGCTATGGCAATTTTAGCTGGAGGGGTTAGGAAGGCTTTTATTCTGTAAAGTGGCCCTAGTTTTTTATTGATGGTTTTGATAGTTTGGTTAACATGTAGGTCAAATTTTAGATTATTATCTATGATGACACCTAATAGTTTTGTAGAGGGGTCAGGGGAGATTATTGTGCCATCATTTGAATTTATGATAAAGGTGAAAGCGGTAGACCTACGTGTTGGTGAAAATAACAGCATTTTAGTTTTTTGGGATTTAGGATCAGACAACGTTCAGAAAGCCAGTTTTGTATTGTATTAAAGGTGGTCTGGGTAGCTGACCATAACTCTAATGGAGATGTGGCCGAGCAAATCAGAGTAGAGTCATCATCATATTGGATACAGCTGACTTTTGGAATGACTGTATAAAGGTCATTAATGAAAATGGAGAACAGCAAGGGCCCTAGTATAGAGCCTTGTAGTAGAAGGTTAGAGAGTTTGTTCTGCCAGAGTACAGCCTGCTGTCGACCATTCAGGTAGCATTGAAACCATTGAAGGGCTCTAGTATCTAGACAGAATGTTTGCAGGGTGTGGATTTAAAAGTTGATGATCAACCATATCAAATGCCTTGGAAAGATCCAAGAAGAGGGCTGAGGATATATAATTATTGTTGTGATTATGGTTTATGGTGTTGGTATAGGCTAGGAGGGCTGAAGTAGTGCTGTGATGAGGACGGAAACCATGCTGAGTGTCTGCCATAAGGTGATTCTGGATTAGGTGGTGCATGGGTTGTCTATGAATACATTTTTCCATAATCTTTGCAAGTGGAGAGAGTATAGCTATTATACTATAACTGGAGAATTCAGTAGAGCTGCCTCCTTTGTGAAGTGGGATTACGTAGGATATTTTCCAGATGGTGGGAATTTTAGTTTCTACTATGGTTCAATTGATTAGTATTGAGACGGGGTAAGCAATAGCATCAGCTGATTTTTGTAGGTACTCGGCAGGGAGTTGAGCAGCAGAAAGTGTAGTGGGTTTTAATTTTTTGATCAAGGTACGGATAAGTGAAGTGGCGACTGGTTGGAAGCTGAATGCAAGTAGGTTTCTAGGGGTGCTACGTTCAGGACCAGGTGAGCTAGGAGGTAGTTGGCTAGCTAGGGCTTGAATTGTCTCAGTAAAGAATCGGTTAAAACTGTCAGAAACATCTTCAGGGGTTTTATCAATAGTAGCAGCAGGGATTGGGTTGAAGTTTGTCCAGGATGTAGTAGATTATTTAAACCTGCCCAAAACTTCTGAGGGTTATTTTGATTTACTGTCTGTAAATTACAGTAGTATTGTTTTTTCTCTTGTAAAATGGATTTTTTAGTTTCGTTCTTGGATTGCCTGTATTTAATGTGATCTTGGGGGTCTTTAGAAGAATGCCATAAAGCCCATGTTTTGTTTCTAAGATTAATTTTGAGTATAGACTCTTCAGAAAGCCATGGCGCAGTTTTTGCCTTTGTTCTCTTTGAACGAACAGGTGCATGCATATCAAGGATCTCAAGGAATTTGTTGTTAAAGTATGCTACTGCTTCCTCTAAGGAGAGGTGATTTCGAATAGACCAATTACATGAGTTTAGTTCTTGTTGGACTTTGGCAGGGTCAAAGTTTATATTGTTTCTAACCTTTCTGACTAAGGGTTGTTGGGAATTAATGGCTTTGTGCTTAATTACATATGTGAGAAGGTGATCGCTTAGGTCATCAGGGAGGGTACCAGAGGTGTACAGTTAGGGTTGACTATTTATGAGTACCCAGTCAAGTATGCTTTCTTTTTGGTTGGGTTTATCTATCCTAGTAGGGGTGTATATGATTTGTGTAAATGCATGCAGGTTTATATGGGTGGTTGGTGATTCTGAGCAACAGGTGCCCCAGTCTATGTTAAAGTCTCCAAGTAGTAGGGTTTCTTGGGGGTAGTGACATGATAGCCAGTGCAGGATATCTTCACATGTCAATATATTGTTACCTGGGGGTATGTACATACAGATGATATTAATACATTTATTTTTATTAAGTTGCAATTTGGTGGCAAGAATCTCTGAGTTATTAATCTGAGGTGGTTGTATTACATATATGGTGACATTCAACTCAGATTTATAGAGTACAGCTACCCCACCCCCTTCCTCGAAGCATGATCCAGCCTGTGTATATTGTACCCAGGTAGTAACACTTCATTGTCTGTAGTGTTAGGTTTTAACCAGGTTTCAGATAAACAGAGAATCTCAGGGGAGTGGACATCCAGAAGTGCATGCAATTCATGTACCTTGTTATTAATGCTTCTAATATTGAGATGACAGGCTAGGAGAGAGTTAGTTGGCCTATTAATTGTAGGTTTGTAGCTTAGATTGCAAGTAGAGGGGGTATGTGTATCTGAAGTGGGTGGGCCAGGGTTGGGGTGAATATCACCACCAAGTATTAGGTTAAGTCTATACTTGGTGATGAATTTCAGGAATTTGTTTATTAGTTTGTGGTAGTGTTTGGATCTAGAGCTAATGTGCCTGGGGTTGAGATGTTGACAGACTGAACAAGATGTTGGATAGGATCTGGTACTGTAAGTACTATAATAAAAGGACACAACATAAAGTGAAGTGCTTTTCATCCAATCAAGTGACCAGACTTCTTCAGACAAAATTACAATCACAAGGCAGCTTTTAAATAGCTAAAATACTCTCTCTCAGTTAGTGATCCACCAATGAATTGTGCCAAAGCACATCAGATTTTAAAAAGTAACACAATTTCCAACTCTAAAGTAGTCACATATTTAAAAATTTAAATATCTAAATTTACACAACTAGACGGTATTTACTAAACACTAGTCCTGTTATGACTACTCAAATATACAGCACCTTAAAATAAAATATCAGGTAAAACAAAACATATAAAAATGTGCAAAAACAAAAATAATAATAAATATAAACACTGTAACAAATGAAATTCACACCTCAAATTAATAGTTCATGTGTCCTAAAATACACAAAATCAGTAACTGTTAAAAAAACTAACTATGCTGGTAGTGACAAACAATTACCTTATAAGGTTTCTTAACTTCAAAATACATGTGATAGAGATAATTTCATTCAAACCCAGCTTTCTGCAAGAATCTAGCCATAACTGCCATAGCAGATCTTCCTTTTCCAACAGTGACGAAAAAGGGCCCCCTTTAACGTCAGGTACAACCTGCTCGATAACTCTTAAATAAAATACATGTGATGAGTTACTGCCACAGTGTCTTGCCAACGCATTCTCTGTTCTACTTCTACTGATACTATAGGTGTGTTCATACACCCTATCCCTCAATTTCCTGTTGGTTTTACTGACATAGAATGCTGGACATGCTTAACACTGTGCTAAGTAAATCACTGATTTAAAATTACAGCAAAATCTCCCATCAATTCTAAACATCCTGCCTTGGATGGTAACCATCCAAGACAGAATGTTTAGAATTGATGGGAGATTTAACTGTAATTCTAAATCAGTGATTTATTTAGCACAGTGTCAAGCATGTCCAGCATTCTATTTCTATTGGCCAGATCAAGGTAGGCTGTATGAACCACCTTGCCTTCATCCGCAGCATTTGTGACTGACTCAAAAAAGTCGACCAAGTTGTGCAGGCATGATCTACCCTTCACAAAACCAAACTGTGTGGGATCCAGAGTTTGGGGATTCCATATATTCTTGTTTATTAGGTTCATGATGATGCCTTCCATAGCTTTGCATATCAGACTTGTCAGGCTAATGGGGCGATAGTTCCCAGGGTCTGTAGTCACTCCTCCTTTGTGGAGAGAGATGACTGTAGCAGTGCACCATTTGGTTTGGGCAAAGCCAGAGTTGAGGCTGTAGTTGAACAGGGCACACAGGTGAGGTGCCAGTTCACTCTGTAGTTCATGTAGAACACAGCCAGGGATATTGTCAGATCCCATAGAAGCTGTATTCTTAGCCTTGGACAGTGCTGTTTTAACCTGTGCAGCAGTAATACTGGGTGCCTGGCAATCTAAAGGTATTGTGATTGGTCCTTTGGGGGGGAGAGGGGTAAAGTTGGCACTGAATCTGTTGGCCATTGTGCAGTAGCTAAGAGCAAATCTGGGTATTGCTGTGGAGATTTTTTACATAACTATAGAAAGCCTTGTGGGTGTCTTTACTATCTGCTGCAATTCTATTTTCATAGCTAGCTTTAGAGGATTTGATGAGGGTTCTCAACATTTTGTTGAGGCTGATAAGGGAGTTTTTCCAGTCTTGGGACTTCACCTTATTCTACATCAGTTTCCTCCTTCTGTTGAAGAGTTTGTTTATAGCAGGGGGACTACCAGATTGGCTTCCTTTTTTTGGAGGAGAGCATCTTGGTTCTATTGGGTATGGCGAGATCCATGTGTACGTGTTCGTACAGTGGGCTGATATATGATTCGTCGGTCATGCAACTATTATCCATTTGCATGGGTGCTGTGACGTTAGCCACCTCTGTTTTTAGGAGTCCAAAGTTAGCTTTGGAGAAGTTTTTCATGGTGGTTACCTTTGTGGGGGATGGGTGGTGGATTTCCAAGGTGATTAGTTTGTGGTCGGATCTAACCAGGGAGGAGTTGACTATTGGTTTAGAGTAATGGTCACCCATGTTAGTAATGACCAGGTCAAGAATGTTGCTACCTCTAGTGGGGGTACGAACGAGCTGGTCAAGGGCATTGGAATTAATGAATTCCAGGAAACATTGGGCAAGTGTATTGTCACATGAGTATTTTTCCCAGTTAATGGAGGGATAGTTGAAGTCACCCAGTATGAGAGTGTTAGGTTGGACCCTAATATTCTCCAGGTTGCTTAGGAATGTGGAGTGTGAGTCTTGGGACATGGTTGTGGACCTATAGCAGGCTAGGACCTGAATCGCTGTCTTACCCAGTCTTAGCTGCACCTGAAGTATCTCTGATGTGTTATGTTGGGCTACCAGTCTGGAGGTGTGCGCATCCTTTATGAATATGGAAACACCACCTCCTTTGGAGCTATGGTCCAACTTCTGGGCTGAAAGGTGTGGAATGAGTTATAGCCTGGTAGTGCAGGGGTGCTTTCTGCTGCCTTGCACCAGGTCTCTGTTACAGCACAACTGTTGATGTTCTCCATTTTAAGGAGTGCTTCGAGCGAGTGTATCTTGAGGTTTAGACTTCTAGCGTTGAGCAGCATGTCCCTCAGATTGCATTTGTTTGTAGCTCTTATGGTGGTAATTTGATCTTTGGAACACCACCTAAAAAAGACACTATAGGGGTGGCAAGAGCCTTGGCCAGTATTCGGAAGCCCAGGGGTGACAGATGCAGGCCATCACTGGCAAAGCATCAAGGTCTGTCAGTCATGTCATCCCAGGTAGACAGATACTTATACCCTCAGAATGACACCAGAAACTTAGCCAGTTGTTGAAATCAATAATTTTCTGCTTGTACTGTGGTATCATTCTGGTTGATGGTAGGATGCTGCTCAGGGCTAGGGTCATACCCGCCTAGGCTACATAAGCTGAGAGCTCCTCCATGTCTCTTTTCATGTAGTCCAGGGAGGTGTGTCTCAGGTCATTCACACCCACATGTTCAATGACAGAGTCATATTTGTACCTGTTGTTGAGGGATCTGAGTGCATGTGTTATGTGGTGGATCCTGGCACCTGACAGGCAGCTGACTGTTACTTTCTCCTTATTCAACCTAGTGAGTGGAGCATCAGTGTGCCTCACTATTGAGTCACCTATGACTAGTGTGCTGGGAATGCTGTTTTGCTTTAGGGGCTTTGGTTGAATGGCACACTGTTTAGGAAAATTCTGTGTCTCTTGATTCGTGTTGTGTTGTGGTGGTTGAGTGCGTTACATTTGGCCTGCAGGAAAAAATCAATAAATGAAAGCAGTTCAATTCAAAATACATAGACTAACATACAATTAAGTAAAGCATTTACAGTAATCAGAGAAAGGCACAGTCCACTTGTAGATTTTCAGTAAGATTTAGTACCTTTCTCCAACGATTATTTGTTTTTTTCTCTAAAAACTGCATTTTAACTGATTTTGGCCTAGCACTCAAGTGTGGGGTCATTTATTGCACTGTTGTGATAATTTTGCTGCTTGTGTATATCTGCTACCTTTAAACTACAACAAAAAGAAAAAAAACAAAAAAATCTAGCTTTTTTCCCACTTTCTGAATGTTAAGAAAGTTCAGTTACAGATTTGCTGTTCTGAACTGTTTGGAAGTTTCTAGAAGGCCAGTGCTTGCTTAGGCTAAAAGGAAGTCTCTGTGTTCACCAGTGGGAGTGGTTAACACTGAGCAGCCTGCCTGTCCCTGGAGGAGTGGTTACTACCTAGAAGCTGCAGTTTTATTGGCCATTTTGGGTCAGTTCTAAACTCCTTGATCTCTCTCTCTTAAAACCAGGCTGCCTCGTAGTTTTGGCGTCTTTTCAGGCTTGCTAGTTGTTCCTGAAGCACCTACCAAAAGGAGAAAATGCTGAGAGAAGAAAAGGAGCCACTTTTGTGATTTTAAGTATTTTCTTCTGATTTTTTTTTTAAGTTTTACTGCTTTGCCGCCTACTTTTTGGCATTTTCTGGCTTGCTAAAGTTTATATCTGTAACAGTAACAGTACTTGGAACACATCTAGAGCCTGTTTACTGCATTTCCTGTGTTGCACTTAATTTAAAATCGTTTTTTTCTCTAAAAACTGCATTTTACCTGATTTTGGCCTAGCACTCAAGTGTGGGGTCATTTATTGCATTGTTGTGATTATTTTGCTGCTTGTGTATGTCTGCTACCTTTAAACTACAACAAAAAGAAAAAAAAAAATATTGCTTTTTTCCCACTTTCTGAAAGTTAAGAAAGTTCAGTTACAGATTTGCTGTTCTGAACTGTTTGGAAGTTTCTAGAAGGCCAGTGCTTGCTTGGGCTAAAGGGAAGTCTCTGTGTTCATCAGTGGGAGTGGTTAACACTGAACAGCCTGCCTGTCCCTGGAGGAGTGGTTACTACCCAGAAGCTGTAGTTTTACTGGCCATTTTGGGTCAATTCTAAACTCCTTGATCTCTCTCTCTCTTAAAACTAGGCGGCCTCATGGTTTTGGCATCTTTTCAGGCTTGCTAGTTGTTGCTGAAACACCTACCAAGAGGAGAAAATGCTGAGAGAAGAAAAGGAGCCACTTTTGTGATTTTAAGTATTTTTTTCTGATTTTTTTTAAGTTTTACTGCTTTGCCGCCTACTTTTTGGCATTTCCCGGCTTGCTAAAGTTTATATCTGTAACATTAACAGTACTTGGAACACATCTAGAGCCTGTTTACTGCATTTCCTGTGTTGCACTTAATTTAAAATCGTTTTTTTCTCTAAAAAATGCATTTTACCTGATTTTGGCCTAGCACTCAAGTGTGGGGTCATTTATTGCACTGTTGTTGTTATTTTGCTGCTTGTGTATGTCTGCTACCTTTAAAGTACAACAAAATGAAAAAAAAAGCAAAACAATCTTGCTTTTTTCCCACTTTCTGAAAGTTAAGAAAGTTCAGTTACAGATTTGCTGTTCTGAACTGTTTGGAAGTTTCTAGAAGGCCAGTGCTTGCTTAGGCTAAAGGGAAGTCTCTGTGTTCACCAGTGGGAGTGGTTAACACTGAACAGCCTGCCTGTCCCTGAAGGAGTGGTTACTACCTAGAAGCTGTAGTTTTATTGGCCATTTTGGGTCATTTCTAAACTCCTTGATCTATCTCTCTCTTAAAACCCTACAACTCTCTTTTTGCACGGTTTTGGGCACTGAGCAGCGTCGGGCAGCGCCACCTAAGCAGGTTTAAACTATTCCAGGCTCCACAAAGTCTGCTCTTCACTTTTTCCCTTAGAACTGTTCAAACTCTCAAAGTAATCACTCTGTTCTCTTCCTAAAGCCCTGCACTTGCTCAGCTCTTATAAGGAAACACTAACTAACTAAAGTACTACACCCTCCTTGACTTCTCATAAGTATTAGACTCCCAATTTGTCCTTCCTGATCAAGTGAAAAATCAGTTCCCTTCCCTAATCTGATCAGTAAAAAAAACAGTTCCCTATACTAATCTGGTATGTCCAAGGGTCAGTTTCAAGGTTACTCTCCAGTCCAGCTGGTGAATCTGGGAATTTTGAGGCAATGTTACAATTGCCTTATGTACACAGACAACCCTCTCCTCCTTCCAACAAACTCTAATACATGTGAGAGATGCAGTTACACAGCCAAACTGAAAGTAGAGCTCTCTCAATCCAAGACTGGCACAGTCAGTCAGGAGGAAAAGGTAACCACCCACACCACAAATCCAGTCTCACACAGACCTATTGCATCTGCATATCCAACACATAAACACACAAAAACATACTCGGAGGCTCTAAATAAAAATCTGCCTAAACAGCAAAGACCTCCTAAGCAGATATCCAAGCAACAGCCACCCCTCAACAATACCCACAAATCACATATCTCACAAAATCAGTGTGCCTCACAGTCACAGCCCATAAGGCCAAACAACACACCAAATACACTTGTTATAGGGAAGTCTATTGTCCGGCACACTGATGTCCCACTCACCAGACTGAACAAGGAGAAGGTCACTGTAAGCTGCATGTCGGGTGCCAGGATTCACCACATAATGCAAGCACTCAGGTCACTCCAAAGCAAGTACAAGTATGACTCCGTCATTGTCCATGCTGGTGTGAATGACCTGAGACGTACCTCCCTGGACTACATGAAAAGAGACATAGAGGAGCTCTCTGACCATGTAGCCCAGGCTGGTATGTCCCTGACCTTGAGTAGCATCTTGCCCTCACCAAGAATGATGCCACAGTATAAAGACAAAATGATCACTTTCAACAATTGGCTAAAGTATTGGTGTCATTCAAAGGGGATCCAGTGTCTGTCAGCCTGGGATGACATGCTAAACAAGCCACGTTGCTTCACTAGTGACGGCTTGCACCTGTCACCCTTAGGCTTTCGTATACTGGCCAAGGCTCTTGCCACCCCCATAGTGCCTTTTTTAGGCAAGGCTCAAAGGACAAACCCACCTCCATACACAACCCAAAGATAAAAAAACTAAAGGTAATGCTACTCAATGCCAGAAGTCTAAACCTCAAGATGCACGCAGTCAAGACTCTCCTCAGTATGGAGAAAATCGATGTCTGTGCAGTACAGAAACCTGGTTCAAGGCTCCTGAGAGCACCCCAGCACTACCAGGTTATAACTCATACCACGCGTTTCGGCCCCAAAACTCGGACCGAAGCACAAAAGGAGGGGGAGTATCTATATTCATCAAAGATACCTACACCTCCAGGTTAGTGGCACTGCACAAAGCATTGGAAATCATCCATGTGCAACTAACAGTGGGCAAAACTGCCTTTCAGTTTGCAGCCTGCTACAGAACACCCTCCCTATTACAGGAACCCCACTTGGCATTCCTGAGAACACTGGAGAATATGAAGGTCTCTCCAAACACTGTTATTGGGTGACTTCAACTACCCAAACATTGACTGGGAAAACAACTCAAGCCCAAACACCCTCACCCAACGGTTTCTTGAATTTATAAACTCTAACGCAATGGAACAACTGGTCACCACTCCCACAAGAGGGAACAACATATTGGACCTGGTCATCACCAACATGGGGACTCTATGTTCCACACCAGAGGTAAACCCCTCATTGGTAAGATCAGACCATAAACAAATTTCCCTGGACATCCATATCCTGTCCCCACCCCCAGCCAAGGAAATCACTGTAAAGAATTTCTCAAAAGCCAACTTTGCACTTCTCAAGACTGAGGTGGAATCCTTCAAAGCCCCTGGACCAGAGGATAATACAGCCCAATCCGCTGAATCCTTTACAAATGCATTCTATGAGCACCTGCAGGAATGCATGGATCGTGTTATCCCACATAAACCAAGACTCACTCCTCCAGGAACAGGAGACCAGTCTGGTGGACCCCAGCCATAAATAAGCTATACAACAGAAGGAGGAAGCTACTACATGACAGAGCAAAATCCCAAAAAGGGAAGGCATCTCTGATCAGTATTAGCAAGAAACTTCGATCCCTCATAAAATCATCAAAGGCCAGTTTCAAAAGAAAAATTGCCCTAGACACTAAAGATAATCACAAGGACTTATTTAGTTATGTCAGAAACATGGGTGGAAACTCCCAGATATGCTCTGAATTGTTGCATAATGGTACAAATTATACAGAACCTACAGACATAGCCAACATCCTGGCAGACAGATTCAGTGCAAACTCCCCCCCCCCTTTTCCCCCCAAAGGAGCAAACGCCTTTCCCAACTGAATGTAACCTCCCTGACATCACAGATGCACAGGTGAAAGCTGCCCTCTCCAAAGCAAAAAACACAGCATCTATGGGACCGGACGGTGTCCCAGGCTGTGTCTTACATGAGCTCCAAAAAGAACTGAACCCTCACATTAAGTCACTGTTCAAACTTAGCCTTACTACAGGATATGTACCCAAAAAATGGCATACAGCTACAGTGGTCCCACTCCACAAAGGTGGTGCCACAACGGACCCCGGAAACTATCACCCCATAAGCCTGACTAGTCTGGTCTGTAAAGCTATGGTGTGTATTATCATGGAACTCATAAACAAAGACATTGGGAGCCTCCAGACACCGGACCCTACCCAATTCAGTTTTGTTAAGGGCAGATATTGCCTCTTAAACCTAGTTGATTTCTTTGAAACAGTTACCAAAGCCATAGATGAGGGCAAGGTAGTCCATACAGCCTACCTGGACCTCACAAAAGCCTTCGACACAATACCCCACTTGGACGTCATAAATAAGCTTACCAGCTTAAATATCAAGCCCCATATCACAAGATGGGTTGCAAACTGGCTCAGAGATAGAACCTACATGGTCAGAATTGCAGGTGCCATGTCTGAATCCAAACCAGTTACAAGTGGCGTCCCACAGGGCTCAGTTCTGGGACCTCTCTTGTTTGGTATATACTTCTCTGAGGTTCAGGCTAACACTGGGGGATTATGGCTGACAAAGTTCACAGATGACTGCAAACTGGGGGCCATAATCGAATCTCTAGCTGACACAAGCATCCTCCAAAAGGGTCTCACAGAGATGGATGCTTGGTGCCAGAGCCACAGCCTCAAGCTAAATGCTAAAAAGTGCATACTCGTCCCCTTTGGGGAAAACAAGGTGCCCACAAATTACTACATAGGTGGTAATCCATTAAGTGCGGAAGAAGTAATTAGAGATTTGGGGACCAACGTAGATAGCAATCTCTCCTTTGATAATCATGTTGCCACAGTGGTTAGAAAGACCTTCTATATAGGCACCTTATCACGAAAGGGTTTGCATCTAGATCAAGAGAGGTCATTGTGCCCCTCTACTCATCACTCATCAGGCCCATAATTGAATACAATGCCCCTTTTGGGATGTACTTTACCCGACACCTGCAGCAACTGGAGAGACCCCAAAAGTACCTCACCAAGAGGATCATGGGCTACAAACAGATTTCCTATGCAGCTCAACTAAAGAAACTCCAGCTCTACTCAGTTGCTTACCGCCTACTCAGAGGCGATCTATGCCTGACGTACAAAGCCATGTCAAACCCAGAATTAATGGATATGCTCCACCTCAAAAAATCCAAGTCCCTTAGAGCTACACGCTCCAGGGACCTAAACCTCAGCACAAAAATAAATAGGACATGCTGGAGGGACAGATTCATTTCCCAGAGGCTCTCCTCACTCTGGAATAGAATCCCAATTCATGTTAGACATAGCCCCTCGCTGACCCTCTTCAAGCGAAATTTGGACGCGTGGATGGGAAATCACAAATTCACCCCTGGGATATCTCCTGTGTCCCTGCTAGACAGAGGCACAGTAAACTAATCTTAAAAGGGTACCTTCTGTGACCTACTTTACAGAGGCACAGTAGGCTAATCTAATAGGGAGGCGGAAGCCAAATACACTCTGGCTAGGCTTATAAATGCCCTAGGGCAGATAGCCTAGTATCTACCTATGAACCTATGAACCTATGAATGTGTTAGCATAAATTCTCAGTTCTTTAATCCTGAACTCTTTCTGAGCTGTGCTTTTCATTAAAGATTGAAATTCTTCCATGGACGATGATGAAGTGGAATTCTATTTCCTTGTTATGCACTTTGTAGCAACTGCTAGAATGGTCCACAATAAACAAAGATTGTCCCTCTTCGAATGAGGACCTTCATTTATATTCAAAAGCACTAAAGCTTTAGATAATATAAATAAATAGAACTTGTAAAATAATATTAATATCATTCCCAGATTGTTTTATACTAGTGCACTCATAAAAAGTAGGTATCCAGTCTGGTCAGCAACATAAAACATTACTAGAAGTACTAAACTTGGCTATTTTATCTGGTGTTAGGAATGTTCTGTGGAGAAATTTCCAGGTATAAATTCTCCAATGTTGTGATCAAGAGGTTATTTTAACAGAAAGCAAGAGATTATTTTTAATTTCTGTACTTAAAGATAAGAAATGCCCCTTACTAATATAATTCCAATATTTTTCTTGAGGTTTTCTTTTATATGTTATTAATATTTTACACAGACTTGAGTTGATGCTATTCAAGTTTATTTATTATTTATTTATTTTACATTTGTTTACTGGGCGAGTCTGACTGGTGTAAATCCCATTTCCAGTGGAGGCCCGGGGAGAAAAGCTCCACAGAGATTAATACAGTAAATACAATTTACAAAGCTCCACAGAGATTTTTACAGTAAAAAACATTCACAAATTAATAGAATATAGTACAGATACAGAAAGGTAGATAAAGCAATGAGCATAAAATAAATACACATTGTGTAACCAAAAATAATATGGTTGTTGAACAATTATACAGCTATAAGGTTACATTTAGCAATGGTTAATGCAGTAATCACAAATGCATGAGTAAGAACGTGGGTAGTAGTTAATGGAAGATTTCTTAGAGGATTCAAATGCAGTATTGATTTGTTAAGGGAGGCTACCCAGGGTTGGAACAGTTATATAACCAAAAGCTTTTTAAATGGGACCGGAGGAGTTTTCTGAAAGTATTTTTGTTTTCTGTGGACATAAGTTGAAATTGTTATAAACAATTTTATATAAATAGATGACAACCTTTGGTTTTCCTTTGAAACAACTATTAACTATTCTGCATAAATCATGGGAATATGACAGGACACTTTGTAGATGTAGCCAATCGTGAGATGATAGATTAAACTGTATTGCAATGTCTTGCCTTTCTTGTACCTTATGTTCATTCATACAAGGTTGCAACACAGATCTACATTTCTGTTAGGAGCACTGCCTACACACCCCTGATATAAGACTTCATCCCTGCATCCCATTACTTATATATAATAATATTGATGTTACACAACTGCCATTTAAGGGTACTCACTCATACAAAAGATAAGTCATTCCCATGTATAAACAGAGGCAGCAATCAACCAACAGTGAAACTCAATTTCAAGGTCAATAAAATAACTGGCTGATAAGCACTATATATATATATATATATATATATATATATATATATATATATATATATATATATATATAGATATATATGGGTCTACTTTGACCCATCGAATTTACACTTCAGCAAAACTAAGTTTCATTCACAAGTCCATTGTGAAAGTGTATTTCTCTGGAAATGGACTTTAACCAAACTACACAGTACAGTGGGGATAAGGGAATTTTCCCTTTTCCCCACTGTAGTGCAATCTTGGAGTTGGTATATATTTGTAGCAGGGGTGTGGGGGGCACAGCCCCCCACATGGGGAGTGTATTTGTTTTTTTTTTAATTCTTTGGTGAACTGTAGTGTCGCAAAAGTGCATTTCCGGAGAAATGCACTTTCACGAAAACAGACTAGTGAGACTTAGTTTTGCTGAGGTGTAAATTTTATGTGTCAAAGTATATATATATATATATATATATATATATATATATATATATATATATATATATATATATATATATATATATATATCAACCTGCAGAATGATCAACCACACTTATATCCATCACTGCAGCTAAAAAACACTTACTCTAAAGAAGAACTAAAACACCTCTTTTCTGATCAGTAAATCTAACTAATAAAAACATAATAATAATGCAATTGCCACAAGAAAGCCTTTATCTGATTAATGGTACTGTTAGGGCAATGCCTTTTCATAAGGTGATATATTGTGACTTAGAGGGAGAAAGAGAGAGTGACACATAATGAGGTGCAATATTGGTTAAGACAAGGTCAAGAAGATTTGCACCCCTAGTGGGGCAGAATATGAACTGGTCTATGGATTTGGAATATAAATCAGCTAGGAACTGCTATGAAAACATATTATTGGTTATATAGCTGTCCCAGTTGATGGAAGGATAGCTGGAATCAGCTAGTAGCAGATTATTTGGTTTCCCATATTTTCTAAGCAATTCAGATCCAAAATCATGATTATCAGGTGGCACTAAAGAGGCTGTGTAATTTGAAAGGATATTATAGCTGATTTTATTAAGGGTGATCATGTCCTTGAGAATCGTCATGTTGATGTCATGTGGAATTTGGTGTGAGGTGACATTGTCATGGATAAATGCAGGGGCACTCCTAGTGGGTCTGAATAAATGATAAGTGCTGAATCCAGGTACAGAGGGAGTGTTATCAGTACACTGGAACTAAATTTAAGTAGCACTACATATATAAATGTGCCTGATGCACAGGAATGTCTCCACTTGCTTATGTAAACTCCTGACACTAAGTAGTGCCATTCTGATGTCAGTGGAACTGAAAATTAATAAGCTGATATTTGCAGGAGGTGGACTTTGCATAAAAATACAGTGCAGAGGCTGCAAAAGCTTTAAAAAGTATGCAGAAAGAAAATGGAGGGAGATCTGCAGTCTATTTCTGATAAAGCAGGTTGACCTAGTAATGATCTCCAAAGAAAAAACTAATAACCAAAATTACCATAGAGTTCCAATAAGTGCTCCAACACTCCTGATTTGTGTCACCTCTGGTTGCGTTGTGCGGCCAAGCAGCTGATAGCAAGACAAATTCCCTTTCGCTGTGCAGTACTGTCACTTGTTCCAAATTAAATCAACGACTATAATCAAAACGTTACTGTTGTTCTTCTAAGCAGCACGCCAGTCTTGTATATTGAAATGACTAGTTTATTAAACTTTTACATTCATTGTTAAAAGCTCATTGTTACTAAGCTCATAGTTAAAAACTACTGCTTGTTCGCACACTTAACACAAGCAGGTACTGAATACGTTAAAATAAAAAATGCGGAAAAATGCATTCGCAAAAAAATATAAATAAAGCTAACTTTAACAAACTTTGTGAACACTGGTTAAGCGCTTTCACCCAAAACTTTATGGGCTTCTTCAGAACACCATTAGTTTTAACAGTCAGATATTTAAAACCTTAAGAGCGCCAAAATGACTTGGCTATTTAAACATTTAAAGTAACAGTGCTGAGTAAATGCCTCTAATGTCAATACAATACAATGTTACACTACCCAACCATATTTGAAACACATTCTGGTTG